>NC_039287.1:856853-890007 GCF_003368295.1 Carassius auratus
TTTGTGAGGTCTTGAGACATTCCCATGGGTATTTATTTTCTACAGTGTGTTGACGTTTGGAAGAGGGGAAAGAGAGAGCATTGCTTGGCTGATTCAAGGTTAAGGCTGCATAGCAAAGAGAGGCGAGGTTACACTATCTCTCCATACAGACAGTCTTACTGTAAATAATATCCAGTGCCCGTGGGGCAACTAACGGCATTAACAACTATTGCATGTTTTTGCTTCCATTTGAAAATTCCATATTGATTATTCATCTGCGGCCACATTGATATGTGTTATGACTGGTCTAAGGAATGGAAAACTGCTAGAGAATAAAAGCAAAAAAGAGAAGGCAAAGGCAGGTAATGCTATTCATCAACTGAATGTCAAAACTGTATGAGATACAGTATGATGAGCCAAGTAGAAATTAAACAAAAGTAAAAACCAGCACATAAATCTGTTTCAGTTATCACATGAATCACAAAAACTGTAACAAAATAAAATAATAAATCATTATAACTGTGCACATTATTCCTTTTTCTTAAAACAATACATAAATCAACAAGAAAAATGTTTTAAGATATTTATTATCCAAATTTATGGACAGTGAGTAGATTATTAAGAATATAAAAAAGATAATAAAAAATGTAACTCAAACAGAGAAAGAATTGTAGCTACTAAAAGCATGTTTATGTAGTTTTACTGCATTACAGATATTTGACTATTGAAACAAATCTGACAAAAAAAGTGTTAAACTAAGGTTGCACGTCAAACTTTATCACACCATCCATATCTCACTCTTTTTCTCCGACTGACCTTGAATACAAGTCGACAGTGCATTTATGATACTACATCTCCCTCTTGTGTTCATGTATTTGTACGAACCGAGCTGCTGCTTGGTCATACTGTATAGCTTTATTTTGTTTCCATTAATGTACATAATCCGGGTTTGTCAGTAATCCAGTGTCATCATCGCTGATCAAATTAAAGTAGCAAATATATTTCAGAGATCAGCTTGCTTGGCCTCGCTATCGATTTTACTAGATTTTTTTCAGTGGCTTATGAGAGTCGTTGTTTATATATATATATATATATATATATATTATATATATATATATATATATATATATAATATAATATATATATATATATATAGACATACATACACACACACACACACACACAAAATGACTTACGGCGATTTGATTGGAATGAGCCGCTCAGCGTCACCTGGCGGACGGGTGTTTCCTGTTAGGAAATATTAATAAGCATGTTTACGTTTGACGCAAAGGGGGAGGAGTCATTGCAATGAAAAAAATGGCGGCTGCAATCTTGCAGCAAATATTGGAGCGGTCGGAGATATCAAAACTCCCCCAAAATGTATTGAGTAAGTTAGAGAAGTACATTTCTGAACATCTATGTGAAGTTGACTGTTTGAAGGCACAACAGGAGCAATTTCGTGTGGATAATGGTAAGGTTATGTTATTTTAATAAATATGCTGTAAACTGTTAAACTTTCTAATGAGGCCTGGGTTTTTCATTATCGTTTTTAAACATAATTCTTTCCATTGTACATATTGTTCTGCAAACTATGTCGTGAGCATATGTTGCAATTATTGAATATATTTTTGAAAGATTTTTTTTTTCTTTTTGCATGTATTACCATAGACTTGTTTGTATGGATGTTGATTTTGTTTTGGTTTTCCTTCTTTTTTTTCTTCTCCTGTAGAACAACAGTATTTTGACATTGAAAAGAAGTTTGTAGAGAGTCAGGCTCAGTTTGTGTCCCAGACTCAAGAGCATCAGATACTGAAAGAAGAGTGCTACAAACTGGGTAAGGAGGTGAGAGTCAAACCCCTCTTTTTTGATAAAAAAATTAAAATAACAGGCTTGATGTTGTATTTGTACTTGTCTTTGTTTACAGAGGATGAGCTGAAATGCTTACGAGAGAAAAATAAGGAGCAAGTGTCTTCATACACCAAACTAGAATCACAACAGGTAATGAAAGACCGTATAGCCTAACACTTTGATAGAGTAGAACGTATGTGTCTTGTCTTGAATTTTGTGATGTTGAAGAGGTGAAATTGTGCCGCCTTTGTGCAGAATGATACTTTCAAAAGCCAAAGATGAACTTGAGGCAGAAAAACGAGAACTTGTACGTACATTGGAAAGAAGGTCCCAGGAGATGGAACGACAAAGCGGTATATTAATATATTTAACATACTGGTAAAAATAATCTATAGCCTGAATGCACTGTAATTTTCTTTGGATACAAGCGTCTGTTAAATGCATAGATGTAATAAGCATTCTTTAATGATCAATGAAAAACTTTTTTTCCCTGTGTCACATGATCCTTCAGAAATCATTCTAATGTTCTGATTTGGTGCTAAGGAAACTTTCTTTTTATTATCAATGGTTTTAAACAGTTGAGCTCCTTAATATTTTTATAGACTTTTTTTTTTTTTTGAGGGTTTGCTGATGAAAATGAAGTTAAAACTTCTTATTATTGTAAATCTTTTGTAATGTTGTATTACTGTCACTTTTAATAATTTCAACGTATTTTGCTAAATAGAAGTATATTTCTTTAAAAAAAAAAAAAAAAAAAAAAAGTACTAAACCCGCAGTAGTGGTGCAATATACTTATTTTCTTCCTTTTTCTTTTATTTATTTAATAATAGAGGACCTGAAGTCTCTGTAATGATAGATTGGTGGAAGTCAATGCAGAAAAGATGCAATTTCAGCTCAAGCTGGATGAGTCGCGAAGCCATGGGAGGTCTCGATCAAAGGTAAAATTCAATTAAATCAATGTATTTGGTCATATTTTCTTTGTTTATAACATACTGGCATTTTATCCCAGGCCCCTAAAAAGTGATTTTTTGATATGCTGACACTATGTTTCATCTTCCAGTTTAAAGAGAAACGAATGGAGCAGGAGAAAGATCTACTCCAGGGGCAGGTGACCTGGCCTAAATACTGAGCTTAAGGCCAAGAGTGAAGAGCTGCTGTCTCTTTTCCCGGCAAAAAGGCAATGAGATCCTGGAGCTCCAATGCAACCTTAATAACAAGGAGGATGAAGTACTCCACAAACTTTTTCTATTTTATGTATTATTTGTATTTTAAGTTATGAATATTGTTCTACTTTGAAATGTGATATTTAAGCTCTTAGTCCATGTGCTAATCTCTGTGTACCTGTGTAGATCGCCTGCCTCCAAGATCAGGCGACCAGTCTAAAGGCATCCAATGAGAACCTTCAGAGGCAAGCTGAGGATATGATCACCAAGATAAGAGAGGTCAGACAATGCCGTTCATCGCTGAAGTTATCTGTTCCAGAATTTTTCATAATCTATTGGACACACTTTTAGGCAAAGGAACAGCAAGCCAATTTGGAGGAGAAGTTCAGGAATGAGCTCAATGCCAACATCAAACTCTCAAATTTGTATAAGGTAAGTTTAACCATATACTTCAATTATTTAAGGGTTTAAAGGAATTCATGAATCTATATTATAAAAATGAAGTATACATTTTTTGTTATTTCTAAGAATTTCTGTTGATCCAATTTTGTTGATTCAAAGGGAGCTGCAGCTGATGCAGAGGCCAAGAGTGAGGAGCTCAGCAGAGCTGTTGATGAACTTCACAAGCTGCTCAAAGAGGCTGGAGAGGGTAAGCGACTTTACCGGTCAGACACATGTTGACAGCCATGAGGACCATTAACCAAAACTGATGTTTGTGTGTATTTGCATGTCTGTGGCAATGTCTCGTCTACTCTGAATAGCGCACAAAGCTCTGGAAGTGAAGATTGCAGAGCTGGAGAGTTGTAAAGACAAAGAAATTGCTGAACTGAAAGAGAAAATAAGCAGCCAGGAGAAAGAGCTGGACAATGCTAATGAGCTGTTGTCTGTCACCAAACACCGAGGTTCACATCACCACAGTATTTTCTTAGCTTTCTTAACTAGTAGTGTTTGTAATTTTTTTTTTTTTTTTTTTTTTGTCGCCATTCCATGAACCGCTTCAATTGTTACAGCAGAGCATGTGACCACAGTGTCCTTCACAGCATCTGCAGTTGGGAAAATCATCAAACCAGGCATGAAACTTACAGAGGTACTCACCTTGTTTGCTTTGTGATGCAAAGTGCATCGTTCATTTTCACAGAAGCTTTTTTTTTCAGTTTTAATATACATTCTCCTATATTGTATAGATATATACAGCTTATACTGAGACTCAAGAACAACTACAATGGGAGAAACTCGAGAATAAACGACTACACAAGTACCTAGATGATATTGTGCAGGAGATGGAAGCAAAGGCACCCATCCTGAAGAGACAGCGAGAAGAGTACGAGCGCATGCAAAAGTCTGTTTGCAGTCTCTCTGCTCAACTTGAGCAAGCCGTGACGGTGAGAATGTAGAAATGAAGCTCTTGAATTTTTACACTGCCAAATGCATTCTGCCTAATGACCGCTTATGAAACAAATAAAAAGAATTATTCTTGGATCTTTCAGGAGATCCACCGCTTGCAGAAAGAAGCAGATGAAGGGAACAAACGTGCATCTGTGTTTGAGAGAGATAATCAGAGGTTTGAGGTGCAGCTGGGTGACATGGCTCAACAGGTGAGGCCTGATGGAGAAGCTCAGGCATTAATCTCTTAAAGAGATTAGGATTTTTTTTTTTTTAAATCTAAAATCTTGTTGTTTTAACATGACTATATCAGGTGCGGGTCCTCCTCATTGAGCTGGAGGAAGCACGTGGTAACTATGTGATGCGTGAGGAGGATGAGGTGTGTTCAGCGGATGTGAGCAGCACTTCAGAGGTTATTTCTCAGCACCTGGTCACCTTCCGCAGCGTTGAAGAGCTGCAGCAGCAGAACCAGCGTCTCCTAGTGGCACTACGAGACCTCAGTGAGGAAAAGGAAAAGGTTGAGTTGGAGGGCGACACCATGAAGTAAGTGTGTCTGTGTGTGAGATTGAAGTAGATCTATCGATCTGATATCCGATTAAATATCGATTTATAACGCATAATGCTCATTGTGTGTTCAGACGCAGTGAGGTGGAGAAATATCTTGAGGAGCTCCAGCGTGAGTTGGAGCAGCTGAAGGAAAAGAGAACTCAGGATCTACAGAAGGTTGATGCTGTGGCACGACAAAGGGATATGTTCCGCATGTTTCTGACCCAGGCAACTGGAGTCACCTTCTCACAGGGTAATTATTATTAGTCTGTTAGTCTAGTTTGTTTACCCTGTGCAATTATTGTGACTATTCAAGACTGTATGAGACGAAGAGTTTGAAGTTTTATAAACTTTTACTGTGACAGGTACTGGTAATGAGGAGCTTATTCTGAGCACAACCCCCAGCTGTTCTCCAGCCGTCACACCCACTGCACTCACCCCTGCAGGACTGTTTGCCACGGCAATGGAGTCCACAGAGTCCATAGAGGCCAAGGCTGCTCTGAAGCAGGTAGGCTGTCCAGAGCAGGCTGTCCACCCATAGCATTTTTTTTCCCCATCAAGACTATTAATAATAACATAACATTGAGCATAAACTATTGTTCAAAAGTTTAGGATTTTTTTTTTTTTAGTTTAAGAAATAATGTTTATGTTTGCCAAGGCTGCATACATCTGCTCAATGCTATAAAAACAGCAATATTGTGAAACATTATTGCAATTTTTTTTTAATTACTGTTGCCTATATGAATGTATATTTTAAAATGGTAATTTTTTGTTACAGTATTTCTGTGTTTGATCAGCTTCAGGAAGTCTTTGTGGCCTATAAAAAGGAAAAAGCTGAGTCTGAAAAAGTCTGGACTGAGCAAAGCGACAAACTGCAGGATCGAGTGACTGCACTGCGCTCTGAAAACACCAAGATCTCCACACAGCTGGAGTTCACCACCAAACGGTATCCACTCATGCGGTTCCCTTGTTTCTCGTGGTTTTTCTAAAATATAGAATCCTTAATTTATTTTACATTTTGTGTACATGTCAGGTTTGAGATGCTCCAGGACAATGTGGAGGGATACCGCAAGGAGATCGCCTCTCTGAACGAGAAGACTCAGAAACAGGCTGCAACAATCCAGCAGAGTGAACAGACCATACACCGCCTCACCCAGGACCTGCGAGCAGCAGCTGAGAAACTCTCAATAGTTGAGGTGTCTTATTGGTTCATTCACACAAGTGCAGATGTCTCTGACCACTGTTAGTTGAGTCTAAATTAAATGAATCATCTCTCTCTTTCAGTCTGAAGCAGAGAACCTTCGTAAAGAGAGGGACATGTTAAAGATGGTGGAGATCA
Organism: Carassius auratus; assembly: GCF_003368295.1. Classification (NCBI taxonomy): domain Eukaryota; kingdom Metazoa; phylum Chordata; class Actinopteri; order Cypriniformes; family Cyprinidae; genus Carassius; species Carassius auratus. Next base: position 863,112 of record NC_039287.1, read on the forward strand.
GACTGACACAAGAGAAGGAGTCCTTCCAGGCCCAACAGCTTGGCCAGAACATGCTGCTGACCAATCTCAAGTCAATACAAGTAACAAGTGTTTTTACGAAATAAACAATCTAAACCTCACAAAGGATATTTTGAAAACGTAATGTTTCTGTAAATGAATTGTCCAGGCAACCCTGGAGCGCTCTGAGACGGATACCAGACGGCGGCTGACTTCTCAGATTGAGAAGCAGGAGCGAGAGATCACTCAGCTCCTGAAGAGACTTGAGAATGAGGTGGAACAGAAGCACCTGCTGGCACGCAATCAAAACGTCAGGGCCACATCTCTTTTGCTCTCACTCGCTCTAATTTCCACCATTTGGAACTGTTGATCATTCGCTTCTCTTTGACGATCCTTCGCAACATAGATGCAGCTGATGGATGTAAAGAAGAAGCTGGAAACACAGACTTCACAATACCACAGGACAAGAGAACAGCTTAGTGCTGCCCAAATCGAGCTTAACAACCTAAAGCTGCAGAGGAGTAGCAGGGAGAGCTGGCTGGTGTCCACTTTGGTACATACAGGTGAGAAGCTGTTCTCCTGACTAAGCCCATATTGTAACATTTGTATTTTTACTTAAGTTATTTGGTCTTATTACGATAAATCAATTTGTGGATCAATTCTGCTGTTAAAAACAAAGCTCAGAATCAATTTCAGAGAGAATCCTGATGTTTTTCAAAAAAATCGCAGAATGGGTTCACGAATCAATTTATCATCGCACCCCTAGTCTTTAGCTAATGAGGTTGAGCATCCAAACTAGAACAGAGCATTGTTGCTGTTTTTCCTCTCCAGGCCTGCAGAGCAGTGAAAGTGACATGGAAGCTCTGTGTGCCCAGCTGAGGCAGGCTGAGAGCAAGGGAGAAGAGCTGGCCGAACGATTGAAGATCACTACTGCCAGCATGGAGCAGTACAAGGCCATGAGTCTTAACTTAGAGGAGTCCTTGAATAAAGAGAAACAGGTTGGTGTTATGAAAGATCATTATACTGTGCTCCACTCTAACACCCTTTACCTTGCATAAAAACTAAGACAACATGAATAATGGACATTTTTAAATAATGAGGTTCATTTTAACTTTTTGTAAAAAAAAAAAAAAAAGTCCTGTCTCTTCCACTTTTAGGTAACTGAGCATGTGCGAACATCTGTGCAAACCCAAGTGGAGGCAGCTCAGGAGCGGTGTAAACATCTGGAGCAGAAACTTCTGGAAGCAAACAAGGAGAAGCAGAGCTTGCTGGAAGAGAAAAGCAGAGCCGTTGCTTCTGTGGAGCAAGAGGTATTTAATTCCCACCTCTTCTCACTCTTTGTTTAATGGATTTTTGACCTTTCTGATTTAAAGCGCACATTCTACACTTTTTCCTTTTACTTTAGGAAAAAAGTCCACAAATGTTATTCAAGGTATCTTGCACTAAAACAGTTTGGGTTTTCAAACTGGGGTCTTGGGGGTGGCCACAAGGGAGTTTAGGGGGATCCATGGGAAAATGTTAAGCCACAAGGGAGTTTTAGGGGGTCCATGAAAAACTTAAGCCAAAAAGATGTAAAAAAAAAAAAAAATACATGACTACAAATAAGATTAGACAAAAATACTATTATCAAAATCAATTTGATTTAAATAGAAAATGGTAAATGCATCAAATTGTTAAGTGTTATAGTGAGTAGAAAAAAAGAGATGTATACTTTCAGTATAAATTGGTGTAAACAGAGTCCATCCATCACAGTAGGTCACAGTGCTGTTTACCAGGTTGGGCCAAGTTGATGAATGGGTGTTTTTATTGATTTACTGTTAATTTTCTGTGATACACTCTTTAAACATTCTTGGAGATCAGCATTGATTTTAGAAGCAGAATTTGACTTATATATTTTTTTAATCCTTTATCTCAGTTGAGCAAGCTGAGGAAATCTCTAAGCAGCCTGCAGGCGGATCACCAGAATGCCCTGGAGAGAGCTTCTTTTGCTGCTGCACAAGAGCAGCGGTCCATCCTGGACGGTCAGGAGCAGGCTAAGATGACAGCTGAGGCGCAGGATAAGTATGAGAGGGAGATGTTGCTGCATGCGGCCGACGTGGAAGCACTGCAGGCTGCCAAAGCACAGGCTATGCAGGCAGATCATCTCAGACAGCAGCTGGAGGAGAAAGTTCAGAGCACCAGTGCACAGCTACTAGAGGCTCGTATCTCTTGGGAGGAGCAAGAGAAGATAATCAAGGTAAAGAATTTGGAACTTTATGGAAGTAATGGCATTTTCATAGTTATTTTGTTTCTCTCCACATCAGGAGGAGCAGTCCAAGTTGGAGTCTCGCTGTGAGGATCTGCAGAGGCAGAACACACTCCTTCACGAGCAGATACAGATTCTGAGTGGACAAATGGCCAGTCAGCTGCAGCGAACCACCAGTGAGAGTCCACTCAACATCTCTCTGACAGAGGAGGACAAGTCTCCGGAGCAGCTCATGGAGATCCTAAGGTCTTTTGTTTTCTCCCATATGTTATGAATTTCAGTGATTCAAATTTTTCAGAGGGGAAAGTGATAAACCGAGAAAGGAGAAATTGCGAAAAGGAGAAATTAAAAGAGATGTAGATTATTCTCTAGTTTTTCCTTATTCACAGCAGTCTCTCATTCCTACGTGGTTTGCAGGTTTGTGCGACGGGAGAAGGAGATTGCAGAGTCACGGTTGGAGGTGGTCCGGAGTGAGAGTCTGAGGCACAGGCTAAGAGTGGAACATCTGGAGAGAGAGCTGAAGGATGTGCAAGAGAGTCTGAATGTGGAGCGAGAGAGGATGCAGGTTGATTTGGAGAAACCAGATGTATACAGTTTGATTCCTGATCAACTGTAGTAGTTAACTGCCTTGGTTACCAGCCCTGTATTTTCCTTTTGCTTGTGTTTAACTATTGACTAAAGGTGACTGCAAAGACTCTGTCCCAGCATGATGAGCTGATGAAGAAGACCGAGACCATGAATGTGCTAATGGAGACCAATAAGATGCTGAGGGAGGAGAAAGAGAAACTGGAACAGGAGCTGCAGGATACTCAAACCAAGGCAAGCCATCCCTATTAAAAAAAAAAAGTCAACGATTTTATATGCTAGTTGAAATACTGCTTTACCTGATTTTGTATTAAGAGAGATTTTTATTAGTATAAAAACAATGTATTCATTTTTTTTTTTTTATTGATCTCCAAGACTTTAAGTTATTTTTTTTTATATATGAAGAATTATGCATGTTTTTCATACTGTATGAAAAATGTATACTTTAAATTGAATAAAAAGTCACATGTATTTGCTTAAACGGGATGATGATGATAATGTCAGAACTGTTTTGTTTCACAGGTGCATAAACTGGAGTCAAATATCTTGCCCATGCAGCAGTCCAATGCAGAGCTGAGTGAGAAGAGTGGTATGCTACAGGCAGAGAAAAAGCTTCTGGAAGAAGATATCAAACGCTGGAAAGCTCGCACTCAGGTAAGACTGTGTGTATTTTGAGATGTTGCCTTCAAAAACGATATTTGTCATTTGATGAAAATGACTGGGTCCTCATATTTTCTTGTGGTGTCCAGCACCTGGTGAGCCAACAGCAAGACACTGACCCTGAGGAGTACAAGCGGCTGCATTCTGAGAGGGAAGCACACCTCAAACGCATCCAGCAGCTTGTCGAGGAGACTAATCGACTCAAAGCTGATGCTGCCAGGTTAAAGAAACTTTCTACTTTCATTGGATGCTTAAGTTTCTCTGGCTAAAAAAGTTTTTTTTATCTTTTCTTGGCTAATTTATGAATGTGATTGTATGTGTGTGTGTGTGTGTATATATATATATATGTATATGTGCTTGCTTGCTCAGGAGCAGTGGCAGTTTGAGTATGCTGCAATCCCAGTTGCAGAACCTAAGGGAGAACTTGGGGAAGGTGATGGTGGAGAGGGATAGCCTGAAGAAAGACCAGGAGGCCAAAAATCTGGACATCCAAGAGAAACTGAAAACCATCGCACAAGTTAAAAAGATTGGTCGACATTACAAATCCCAATACGAGGAACTCAGGGTTGAATATGACAAGGTGCGTCAGGGCTTATGATTGAGAAAGTGGTTTAAAATCGCAAATGTGTGTTTGTAGTGGAGGTATGATTTAATTGGGTTATTGTGCAGTTGGTAGCTGCAGCAGCATCTGCACCAGTCCAGGATCAAGAGTCCCAACAGGCATCAGCTCAAGAACTTCAGACCCTCAAGGAGTCCCTCAACCAATCAGAGAACAGGACAAGAGAACTGGAAGGCCATCTGGAGAATCTCAAAAGAGTAAGTACACTGTCTGATTTAAAGGTTTGTGATTTAATCTTTTTTTCACTTTACACATGTTTATTGATTTAAAACATTTCATATTTTATTAAACCTGTATGAACTGATTTAGTTCATTTTATTCACTTGGAATTTACAATTTTCCATCTTTTCTCTGTGGCTCTGTCTAAAACAGGCTCTTTGCAGATTCTGCCTTACATAGTGGCTTACACTGTCACAAAACCGTGTGCACTGAAATGTGCTGCACAACCTTTTAAGATCAAACTGAAATGATTGGGTACCTTTTTGAAACTCATTGTGTGAGATTCCTTTTGTCATTTGCAGACTGTAGGTGAGCGGGAAGCAGAGGCATGCAGTGCACAGGAACAGGCCTCTCATCTACAGGCAGAGCTCACACGACTCAGGCAAGAGCTTCAAGAGAAATCTTCCCAGGAGGAGCGACTCAAACAGCAGCTGACTGAAAAGGAGGAGAGGACCAAGAAGGCTATAGTAATGGCCAAGCAGAAGATCAGCCAGCTTACTGGTAAGAATTGACCCCGTTTTCTAAATTAATAGTCTTTCTCTTCTAGTTAGTTGGACCTTGAGATTTGGTCCATGTCAGATCTTTCCTTTTGATGTTTGACACTTTCATCTCCAGGTGTAAAAGGTCAGCTCCAGAAAGAAAATGAGGAGCTGAAGCAACAACAAGAGGAAATGGAAGTGCGATTGAGTGCACTAAAGTCACAGTATGAGGGGCGTCTGAGCAGACAGGAAAGGGAGCTGCGAGAACTCCGTGAGCAGCAAGAGAGACCTGGAGAACAGAGAGATGAACCTCCAGAACAGGGCTCCAGCAAGGTAACACCACCGTAGCTGTGCAATTGCAAACCTGTAACTGAACAAGTTTAAATGTTTAAGGTTCTATCTCTCTCTCTCTCTTTTTTTTTTTTTTTTTTTTCTCTCTCTCTTTCTTTTGTTTTGTCTTCAGATCCATGAACCGCAAAGGACAATAGAACAGCAACAGATCTCTCTGAAGTCCACCCCAGTGGCAGAAAGAGGAAGGTACAGTATATTTTTAAGGGGGTGGTACACATTAATCATCAAATTAATAAAAAGTCAACCATCTCTATAAATCAAGCATTTCTACATTGTTGCTTTTTATAGTGCAAGCACTTCAGAGCCTCCAACTGCTAATATAAAGCCCACACCAATGGCAGCAACCTCCAGCAAGCCTCCAGCCATTCCAGGAAACAAATCCACCCCAAGGGCCAGCATCAAACCCATGATCACTCCTGCCCCAGTGCCCACCCCTACACCCACTGCAACAGTCATGCCCACCACACAGGTGGAGAGCCAAGAGTGTAAGTGCTGGACTATGCTTTTGGTCTGGGTTATTATCAATAACTAATACTGAAACCATAAACCTTTTTAAATGAAAGAAAATATTTTGGAAAATGTAACTTAACTACAATATCAACATGATACTAAAATACATTAAAAAAATGCTAAAATATATATGCAAAATTTTGTATCTATCAACACTTTCCTTGCCAATGTTTTTATTTTAAGTTGCCAGCCTCTGCCAGCATTTTTAATTTTGTATGAATATCTGAGCATGCAAAGTGTCAAAACAAAGAACAAAGCCTCTTTTTAAACAAAGGAAACCCATTTTAGTCTGACTTGATGACTGCCTTGACTTGTTTTGGTTTTTTTTGTTTGTTTTTTTTATCACTTGAATGTGGGCAAGCCCACTTCCATGAACACATCCAAAGGTTGTATGGTCCTATACATTTTCCAGGATCATTAAATAATTTTTTTCTGCTGCTTTGTGGTGTTTTGATTCAGATGTTCAATACTCTTTCAGAAGATGATTAATAGCACCTGCTATACACCAGTGAAATCATGGAAAGCTGGATAATTCTGTCAATAGCGGGGAAAGAGATAAAATAAAAATTTGTTTTCCATTTGACTTGCAGCCATGCAGTCTTCCGACGGCCCGCTTGAACATGTGACTGTGTATGGCAGTGCCAGCGGTTCAGTGCGGTCCACCAGCCCTAATGTTCAGACTACCCTTGCTCAACCTCCGCTGAATGTTCAACAGCAGAGCCAGGCCACTGCATTCATACAGCCCACCCAGCAACAAACCCAACCCCCTGCAGAACCATCCAACCAGGAACCTCCCGCTGCTGTAATGCTCCCAAACCCACAGCTAGACAGGCCTCTTTCTACACCTACAGGGATGTGGAGTGCCACTGCTAGCACAAGCAGTGCCAGTGCAGGTAAAGTCAATTGTAAACTCCACTAGATTAGCTGAACAGGTTTGTAACAGCATCTCACTCTACACATGAGCTTTTTTGTGTCCTCCTGTAGTGTCTGTGTCTCCTAGTAGTGCCTTGAGCAAACGCCCCCATGAAGAGGAACAAGAGAGCATGTCTGCTGACACACAGTCCCAGGATGAGCCCAATGACACCCCCATTTGCAAGAGGGTTCGCATTCATAGAGCAGGTCTAGAGGTAAGGTTCATAACTGAAGCATATTATAAGTCAAGCTGGCATCACTTTATTTTCTTGCTTTAAATGAATAATTATATCTGTGTGCAACATAATACAACAAAATTATACATTGCAGGAAGAGATGTTGGCTGAAGACAGCACTGAGGCTGAGAGTGTTGTACTGGGCGATAGCCAGGAGGCTCCTGATGCTCGACAGGTGATGCTCATGGCAAGAGGATGTGTGTAGAAACATCCTGTTTGTATCCAGACAGCAGAAGTGTGAAACGTATAGAAAGGTTTTATATCCATGCCTTTGTGAAGGAGTTTGAGAGCGACTCTAATTTGTAGGAGATGGATGAGGAACCAGGACCGTCTCAGTCTGTCCCTGGAGATCAACTTCTTCCACCTTCCTCTGAGACCCATCGAAGCCTGGGGGAGCCTGATCATCATGTCATAGTCATTGTTAGTGACACCGATGGTAAGGGAGGCCACGAAGAGGAATCTGAGGAGGAAGAAGAGCAGGTATGCAATCACACCGCAGCTGACATTCAGGGATGTTTAATTTGATTATATTAACTTTTTTTTTAACCACTTAAGGATTATGGGGAAGAGGAGGAAGATGACGATGATGAGGATGATAATGAGGAGGAGGATGGTGTTATTAGGGAAGAAGAAGAGAGCAATGAAGTGAGCAGCAGCAGAGATGGCAATGAGGCCGACGAGGGAGACGACACAGAGGTACACACCAGAGATGAGCACCAATCAGAATACAATTGAGAATGTCAATTCCTGAATTCAAATGGAGTAGTGCATGTTCAATGTTATCTACTGCTCATGTGTGAAGAGACTAGTCTGCACAGGGTTTGTGCAGGTTTTCTGAGTTTATTTATTGATTTTTTTTTTTTTTGTCCTATGTAAACTGAGCTGGTGTGCTTGAATGTGATGAAGCAGTAAAGAGTGTTAATTCTAAGAACAGTTGTGGTTATTGAGTCAACATTGGTAGCAGTGGATGGCTGCTGCTGGTAATTACAAAAATCCCCCACTTGAGGTTACCTTGTCACTAACAGATAGAGCAAGGGACAGTGCACTGGAAATTACCGCTGAGGATTTGAATGCTGTCGTTGGAATTGCAAACACTCAGCAAAATTGGACTGTTAAATAAGAAAAAGATTGACAGTATAATGTGTACACGGAGTTTGACCGGATCATTTAAGACAGCGGTGTTTCTATAGTGGAATACATCGAGTTTGAATGTCAATTATAACAGGCTACGTAAAAGTTCAAAGTGGAGCTCCCAGATGCCATACTAGCCTTACTCTATACTGCCGGCCTTATTGTTAAAGATAAACAGTTAGCACTTGCACCATTTGAGGGTGTGTCATGAAAAATAAACATTGTGTTACAGAACCACTAAAATGTATTTTATGATCATCATCATCATCATCATGGTAAAATTGGTTCCTGCAGTTTTACTGCACATACTGTGGTTAACTGGTTACTGTATTAAAACCATGGTTAATTTTTGTAAAAGGTTGCCAGGCTGTTTTAGCCCTAAAGGTGAAACTTTAGCATTTTTTTTTGTTTTTTTGACAGATTTATTATCCGCAATTACAGAAAATAACCCAATCCGTTTGAACATTTAACAACCATTTTTAATTTACTTGCACAAACTAGCCAATTTAAAATAAATATTACATGTACACATGCTCACCAGGGCTGGATTTATTTAAAAAAAAAAAGGGAGGGGGGGGGTCAATTTTGTGAAAAATAACAATTAAAATAACTTTTCTATTTAATATTTAAAAAATTTAACTTTTAAAATGCATGATCAAAGCTGAATTTTCATCATCAATACTCCAGTCTTCAGTGTCACATGATCCTTCAGAAATTATTGCAGTATAATTTGCAGCTCAAGAAATTATTATTATTATTATTATTATTATTATTGCTGCTTCATATTTGTTTGGAAACAGTGATGCATTTTTCAGAATTTTAAGTATAGTAACAATGTTATGTAGGCTAATGTAATAATGTGGCAATGGTTTCTAAATGGTTCTATCCAACACAATTATTTGCTTGTATAGTTTTTTTCCACTTAAAAGCATATTTTATGCACCAGATTTCTTGATAAGTAATTAAAAGTGAATTGTTAAATGCACTTAATATTTTTAAGTGAGGATACTTGAGGATCAATCCACCCATCCCTAGAAGAACTAGAGTCAAACGCCACACAACAACCCATAAAATAAAAAAAAATTGGCTCTAGGCGCAAACCCCCATGATAAATATGGCTGAAGAACGAAATGTGTAATTTGCCAAAGGACTGTCCAAACAAAAAGGAACATGTAAGACTGACAAAACATGAAGGACTAAAAATGACGTTGAAGAATGTAACAACTCTTTTTCAAATGAATCTTTGTGTAACACCGAAATCTTCATGGTGGAGGCTTTAGAATTGTGTGTGGAGAAAAATGAACACTCCAGTGAAGGGTGTGTTGTCAAGTTTCAAACTGAATTTATTTCTAATGCAAATTCAAATGCAACAGTAGTTGACCAAAGTATTGTACATATGGGTCATAAAACAATAAAACTGTACATAGTATATTACATAAATGTAAAGTAAAAAGTGAAACCGCAATGACTAGAAGGGAAATAAAACGGCTCTTAAAATGAATTAAATTCCAAAGGATAAAAATGTGTTAAAAGCAGACAATGTTGGGGCCATCTTCACAGAAAATGGTAATAAATTCTAGAGTTTATCTCCCCTGTGCTTCGGTCCTATTCTGGGGACGGCCAGCAGCACAAGGACCTGGATGGGAACGTGCAGTTGTATGAGATCAGAAAGGTAGGTTGGGGCTAGGCCATTTAAGGATGACACGACTGTGGTGGGTCTCATTAGCAACAAAGAGACAAACTACAGGAGTGAGGTGAGCAGCCTGGCCGGGTGGTGCAGTGACAACGATCTCTCTCTGAACGTGGAGAAGACAAAGGAGATTGTTGTAGACTTCAGGAGAGCACACACTCAGCATGTTACTCTGACCATCAATGGTGCGACTGTGTAGAGAGTGAGCAGCACCAAGTTCCTGGGTGTGCACATCACAGAGGACCTCTCCTGGACTGAAAGCCAGTGCAAAGCATTCTGCATCACAGGTGATCCCACTCACCCATCACACAGCTTCTTCACCCTGCTACCATCAGGGAGGTGACTGCAGAGTCTCCAGGCCAGGACCAGCAGACTGAAGGACGGCTTCATCTACCAGGCTGTCAGGAAGCTGAACTCACTCCCGAACTTGCCCCCTCCCCTCTTCTGCCCCAGGCACCACTGAACTATGACCCCCCCCCCCCCCCCCCCTCCCCGACACTAATTATATGATGGCATGCACTAGTCACTTTGTGGAGCATTGGTCTGCTCACTACCTCATTCAGCATGGAACTGAAGTCATTCCACTACCTCATCAGTCAGTTGAATAAAATAACTGCTCTTGAGCCCTTTGTCACTTGTCACTTTAATCAGACTTAAGATATTTTTAATAAGGGACTTTTATCTGCCCTGTTGTTCACTTCATTGATTTGCACTATATCTGTCATTTGCATTGCGCTGCTTTATTTAACTTTATTTTAAATTTTATTATATGCATTTTTTTTTTTTACATTCCCTTATTGTATAGTTGTATCTACATTTTTTTTTTTATATTTGATCTAGATTTTTTTTTTTTGGCTTCAATGTTATCGGTATGCGTCGGGTCTGAGAGTAACGCAATTTCGATTCTCGGTATGTATGTACTGTACATGTGGAAATTGACAATAAAGCAGACTTGAACTTTATACATTCATACCATGCTCTGTGTGTTTTTAACTTAGGTTTACATGATCTAAATGTAGGCCTATGGTACTATGGAAGACCAATAGTCAAAAAAAACTCAGAATAATTACTTTTAACATGACACCATATAAAAATGAGGTTGCTACAGTTTTTAAAGATGTTACTGTTTTTGATAATGAATATAAATTTATATCTGCATTATGACTCAAGGTATTGGGCTACTCTCAACTCAAGCTACTGTCAAATGTGCATTTATAAAACACATATATATAATACAAATTTTGTGTGTGTGTATATATATATTTTATATATATTTTTTAATATTAATATTGCAGCCTGCACTGCAAACTTTGCTGACGATACACCTCATCAATGTCAAGCAACACAAACCTGTTTCATGATTTGAAACATCACCCATTAGAATTGGCAGAAAACTAAGAAATAAATTTTTCTATTAAGATATTTCTTTTAAACTTGGAGTTTTTGTCATGTTCTGACTATAAAGATTAGTTTAAACATTTAGTTTAAAACCATAATAATTAATGGTCTCATTTCTACAACTTTCACTACTAAAATCTGCCTTTAAACTTTAAATAAAGGTTTGAAATTTATAGTGATAATTATCAGTTTCGACTAGGGGTGTAACAGTTCATGTATTCTTATCGAAATTTTTTGGTTTGGTACGCATGTGTATCGAATAAATACAGAGTTGTTTTAACCACTGCAGGAGATGGGAACTTTGTGATATATTACAACTTAAAATGTTTTAGATTTTAATATATGTAACTTATTTCTGTGATACCAAAGTTGTGGTTACTCCAATTTTTTTGCAGTGGTTCCTCCGGTCTGCAGTGTTACATGATTCTTTAGAAATCATTCTTATATGCTGATTTGGTTCTCAAACATTTCTTATCAATTGGATTTTTGTGGAAATGATCATTCTTTAAATAAAAAGTTCAAAGAACAGAAAAATTTAGTAACATTATAAATCTCTTCTGTCACTTTGATCAAGAATTTAATAAAAGTACTATTTCTTTAAATACTTTTTTCTTTCTTTTGTAGTGTTCTGCCTCTAATTACTTGAGGGAAAATGGCCATAATTAATCAATCCATTGTTTTTGTTACAAAGTTTGTGCTGGCCAAACATTCTTTGGGATGTGGTGGTTGAATTGAAAGTGAGTTAGTTCTTCAGTTCAGTTTGCCCAACCCTAGTGTAGACAAGTGGTTTTAGTGTAGCACGAACACCAACATTTGGACTGAACAGCAGGGATGTTTATTTAAGAATAAGTTTCCGATGTGAGCTGTTTCATGCCATTTTAATGATCCAACGGCTGCTTGCCATTATGCAATATATTTATGAATAGCTTGTGCAACAGGCTCAGTTTTGTCTATGCACCCTTTACACATCTTTAATGATAATAAAGTCATTAAAACACATTCTGCTCCAAAGAGCTTAGGACAAAGTACTCTGTGTATGTAAAAGTCAAAAAGTAATACCCAGGAAATTAACTAAAAATGTTCTTTCCACTTATTCTTGCCCTCCCCCGCTCTACCTCTCTCACACCATCCTTTCCAAGGGCATAGATCCCACAGATCCAGGCACTGAGACAGAAGAAAGTCTTGGAGTTACAGACTCCACCCAATCCATGGCAGTTTCTCAGAGCTGTAAGTCAGCCTGACCTGTCTAAAAAGATGTGGTAGCATCCATCATGTCGATCTTTCCATGTATTTACAATGAATAGGGTTAAGTCTTTCAAGCTTTGTGAAGTTGGTGTTGGTTGGTGTTTTAAACCACCTTCTCTTTTCCTTTCATCTGTATGTGGTGGCTTAGTTGAAACTAGCACATTGGATGCTTTTGAAGCAAGTGTCACCAGCTCTGCCCCTCAACCTCACCCAGGAGATCTCAGCATCCTCTTTCATCTCATCTAAACAAGAGTTGGGACCCCTTCCAAGTCCAGGTGTTTGCAAATGTCTCAGTGTACTGTGTGGCATAGCTTGAGGAGCTTTTTCTTAGTTTGCTGTTGATGGTGTTGCTTAGAATGTGCATTTAAAAAAATATCTTGCCTGTGTCTGCAGAGGCTCCCAGTTCGATGGCCGTCAATGGGACGAGGCCTCTAGCTTACTTCTGGAATGGCCAGTAGTGCAGTGAGTTGCTCCTTGGTTTGGTTGTGTGGTGTGTTTGAATCTGAGCGTGTTTGTCAGTCATTTATCTTTTTTTCTTGATTTTTCCAACAGCAGCATTTCTATGAGGATGATGACAGGATGGTTCCTAATATCCCTACACTTCTTCCTCCTCGCTCTGATGGATTTGCTGAAGCAATCGAGTATGCATTTTTGCCTTTTTCAGATTTTTTTATTTAGCAACATGACTGATTTCTTCTGTTGTATGAAGTCCTTTAGATGACCTCCGGCAGACCAGCTCCTCTCATTCAGACCTTGGCCAGCTGTCCTCACAAGGTGGCAGGCACACATTACTTTATATTCTTTCAGACTAATGACTGTTCTTTAACTGCTCTTTTTTTGTTATATGTTGGTTGGTTATTCTTTTAATGCTGTCTTCTGTGTGTTAGGCATGTATGAGAGTACTGTTTTCCTGGGAGCTCATGAGGAGGAATCAGGAGGACGCAGTGTGCCCACCACCCCACTACAGATGGCCTCTCCTGGTATGTACAAATCCATGCATCCTAATAGTAAAAATAATTTTCAAATTATCTTGGAAAAGTGCAGGATTATGCAATGGCCACTTTTTGTGCATTTTAATTTACTGAGAATTCAGTAGCTCCTTCAAAATGGCAAACACAGAGGGATGACAAGCTACATTGAAATAGTTTTAGTATCCCATTATATACCTAATTCTTTTCACTCTACCATTTTCCAGTCAGTTAAATTATCTTTATCCTAATACTTTCAGTGACAGTTTTATCAGAGACTATGGCAACTGAAGCAGTTGAGCTTGCTTCTCAGTCTGTGCCCATGGTGAGCACCTCCACACCTGGCCTTAGTGCTTCTGCAGGCCCTAGTGGAGTGGAGGATAGACACGACATGTTCCTGGATGCAGGAGACAGGTAAACATGAGCCCTTAAATCTACCCACATGAGACACTGGCATCACATTTACTTCCATTGTTGTGACATAAGTAAAACTCCGTAATGGAGGTGTATAATGTGTGTTTCTTAAAATAACTGTGTCTGATAAATATTTCTGCAGTGCTGAGGCTTCACTTGAGGCTGTGTCATAGACTGAGGTGGAGGAACCAGCCAATCCTTCAGGTTTAGGCCAGTCTGCCCTCCACAAGCCAGGAACCTGCATCTAGTTCTGCAGGTTCAAACACACTCACGCATATTAAAATGACACACACCTCCAATATCTCATATCGATTCACAAACTCTGCATTATATCTCTTTCAGACACAAGCAGCTCGAACAGGATCTGGGAGACAGTGAACTGGTGGTCTTGGTTCAAGGGGCTTTGTAAAGAGAGGTAAGAATATGAACTATTTTCTCCACTGTGGCAAATATCTTTATTTTTATTTTATTTTTTTTTTTTTTCAGCAGTTCTGAAGCAACACATTCTGAATGAATGGCTCCAGAAGAACACAGCCATACCTTTGTTCTACTTTAAGACTTCAGTCAATGTATTATAATTTTTGCTTGTTCATTTAATGCTCTGAGCAATCCATCAATGATATTTTAATGATTTTACATCTGTACAATAAAATGTTTCAAAGGAAGTCTTTGTTTGTCCCTAATTCCATCTCCAATGATGCAGCATTACTAAGGTTGTTTTGCACTGCACCTAAGACAAGTGCATCACTAGAAATATAAATTTAATATAAATATAAACACATATGGTATGAGGGAAAGAGACAAAGGACTCAGTTTTTCTGGGTTTCTGGGCATTTAAAGAAGCTGGTTGCAGAGTTTTCCTTTGGACCTGTAGCAGGTTTGAGGATCACTGGTCTTTCTCCTTCCATTTTGATGCTGTAATAATTGTCTGTGAAAGACAGGAACAGAAATTGAGAGCGTTTTAGTTTATTAAAACAAACTATAAAAAAAAAAATTGTAGTAAATATAAATATTAGATGAAAAACTTAAATTAGAAAAATTGCCTTGGCAACTTAACCCCCCGCCCCCCACACACAATATATATATAAGATAAAAGCTATTAAAAATATTAATCAGTAGTACTATAAAAGTATATAAGTAATACTAAAATACTGGCTGAGAGATATATTAGTCAGGCTTTCAGTTGTCCTTCATGACAAATTAAGCTGCGTTCTGACATAAATCTCCACCCTGGTTGAGAAGTTCAGTGCTGGGACAGAATCCAGTACCAGCTTTAATGAATGACATAACACTCACTTTGAGTGAATACATAATACTTGTATCCCTCTTTCACCCTTGAGGGTACAGACACAGCTGAGGTCACCATGGTCGGAAATCCCCTCCAGGTCTTTGAGATATTGATCACTTGACCCAGAGCTGCAGCTGGGAAAAGAAAATATCCTAAAATGAATCAAAATGCTCAGAGCTGTGTTTCAGTTAAAAGTTAAGGTCATTTATCTGGTCTGTTAGGCCTCACATGGAACAAAATTTCCTGTTTGAAGTCTTGGTGAAACATCTGATCCAGGAAGTACTTTACATGGTATTTTCACTTTTACACGTTTGCACATATACTTGTCTACACACAACTTTCCCTTCTCCCTTCACATCTAATTTTTATAATTTTGTCATTTAAACATGATAAAAATTAAATTCTGTGTTGTTTGAAATGGTATTAATTTCTAATCAAATTTGTAATTCTTTACCAGCTTGTCGTCTGGCTCTCGTCCTCACTGTCAGCATAGGAATTCTTGTCTTTGTCCCACAATTTGGAGTAATCTGATATGTGTACTTTTGCGCCATCCCACCTGCAGAAATCAATTAGAAAATCAACACTTGACACACCTAATAAAAACAAGAAACCAAAGTGTGCTTACAGAATGTACATATACCTTTTTCTTTTGATTCTTACCTCTTTTGAAGAAGATTACAGACTCTTTTCTGCTTCTGTACTTAGGTATAGGTAAAGCAGCTGTGATATGACCAATCTGTCCAAAGTCTGTGCTGATGGGTTTGGGAAAGCCAGAATCCATCACAGCATTCTCAAACTTCCAGTAGTTCTTTCCCTATGAAATAGGTGCAAACGGAACATCTCAGCTGTCACTGAGCATTTAATTTGACACCACTTCTGTTCTAATTTTCTAGAGTGTTTTATCCTAATGATTATCAACCTTGAAGAAGTAGGTTTTGCCCTGGCAGTTGCAGCTGGTGTAAACCGTGTCGATGGGAGATGGAATTCCCCACACACTTGTAATTAACTGAGGTGGATCAGGATTTCTATGTTTGTCCAGTGTCCAAAAATAATGTCCTATAGAGAAGAAACCAAAAGTGGCATTTCTTTCACACTTAACATTTGGTTTCACAGTTCCCTACACTTTGGAACTTTTTTTTCTTCAAAATTGTAATCTTTGTAAAATGGAAAAGATAAATGCTTTTTGAACCAAAAACAAATAGTGTAACTATAAAGCGAGTATGTTGTTCCACCTGGTCCTGACCTCTGAACACCACAATGGTACCATTTCTGAGAGTTGTCAAACCACTGATTGGACGACCACTGCAGAGGTTAGTGTCATAATCATCTGTAAAAGGAAATTTAAAAAATTAAGAAACAAAGTAATACAGTTATCCAAAACTTTCTTTAAAAAAAAATCATAATTGAAATATTCATTCTAGCATGAATGTGTCAACACAGTTTTCAAATGGGAAGCTAGAAGGCTCTTGGTGCAAACAAAATTTGCCACAATGAATATCAAACATGAAAAATCTTACCAGCTTGATAATCTTTAATACTATCTGTTTTGCCATTCTTGTCTGAGGTAGCATTAAGAGGTTTTTCTGCTGGTCTGATTGTAGCAATGCCACTAGGATCATTGTGAGTGTCCTTTTGTTCAGATTTGTCATTCTTCTCCATACTAGGTCGAGTAGGATTTTTTGTTGGTTTCACTGGAACAGGAGAGGATGGTGTCTTATTTGGAGCAGGGGTAGATCTAAGGACCTTGACAGATGAGAGTTCCTTTGGGTTTTCATTCTGTGCCTTGGTAGTCGTTTCAGTGACAGAATATTCTGCTGGTACTGTGCTAGTAGGATCTTCTCTTGATGCTGTGCTAGGACCTTCATTTTGTACTGTCACTGAAGGACATTTGGTTGGCGCTGTGCTAGTAGGACCTTCGGTTGGCACTGTGCTTCTAGGACCTTCTTTTGGTGCTGTGCTAGTATGACCTTCTCTTACCAATGTGCTTGCATGACCTTCTGTTGGTGCTGTGCTAGTCAGACCTTCTGTTGGCACTGTCCCTGAAGTTCCTTCGGTTGGCGCTGTGCTAGTAGGGCCTTCTGTTGGCACTGTGCTTGCAGGACCTTCTGTTGGTGCTGTGTTAGTAAGACCTTCTGTCAGCACTGTGCTTGCAGAACCTTTTGTTGGTACTGAGCTAGTAGGACCTTCTGTTGGTGCTGTGCTAGTAGGACCTTCTGTCGGCACTGTGCTTGCAGGACCTTCTGTTGGCACTGTGCTTGCAGGATCTTCTGTTGGTGCTGTGCTAGTAGGACCTTCATTTGGCACTGTCTCTGAAGGACCTTTGGTTGTCCCTGTGCTAGTAGGACCTTCTGTTGGCACTGTGCTTTCAGGACCTTCTGTTGGTGCTGTGCTAGTATGACCTTCTCTTAGCAATGTGCTTGCAGGACCTTCTGTTGGTGCTGTGCTAGTAGGACCTTCTGTTGGCACTGTCCCTGAAGTTCCTTCGGTTGGCGCTGTGCTAGTAGGGCCTTCTGTTGGCACTGTGCTTGCAGAACCTTCTGTTGGTACTGTGCTAGTAGGACCTTCTGTTAGTGCTGTGCTAGTAGGACCTTCTGTTGGCATTGTGCTTGAAGGACCTTTGGTTGGCCCTGTGCTAGTAGGACCTTCTGTTGGCACTGTGCTTTCAGGACCTTCTGTTGGTGCTGTGCTAGTAGGACCTTCTGTTGGCACTGTGCTTGCAGGACCTTCTGTTGGTGCTATGCTAGTAGGACCTTCTGTGCTAGTAGGACCTTCTGTTAGCACTGTGCTTGCAGGACCTTCTGTTGGTGCTATGCTAGAAGGACCTTCTGTTGGCACTGTGCTTGCAGGATCTTCTGTTGGTGCTATGCTAGTAGGACCTTCTGTGCTAGTAGGACCTTCTGTTAGCACTGTGCTTGCAGGACCTTCTGTTGGTGCTATGCTAGAAGGACCTTCTGTTGGCACTGTGCTTGCAGGATCTTCTGTTGGTGCTATGCTAGTAGGACCTTCTGTGCTAGTAGGACCTTCTGTTAGCACTGTGCTTGCAGGACCTTCTGTTGGTGCTATGCTAGAAGGACCTTCTGTTGGCACTGTGCTTGCAGGATCTTCTGTTGGTGCTATGCTAGTAGGACCTTCTGTGCTAGTAGGACCTTCTGTTAGCACTGTGCTTGCAGGACCTTCTGTTGGTGCTATGCTAGAAGGACCTTCTGTTAGCACTGTGCTTGCAGGACCTTCTGTTGGTGCTGTGCTAGTAGGACCTCCTGTTAGCACTGTGCTTGCAGGACCTTCCATTGGATCTATGCTAGAAGGACCTTCTGTTGGCAATGTGCTTGCAGGACCTTCTGTGCTTGCAGGATCTTCTGTTGGCATTGTGCTTACAGGACCTTCTGTTGGTGCTATGCTAGTAGAACCTTCGGTTGGCACTGTGCTTGTAGGACCTTCTGTGCTTGCAGGATCTTCTGTTGGCGCTGTGCTTGCAGGACCTTCTGTTGATGCTGTGCTAGTATGACCTTCTGTTGGCACTTTCCCTGAAAGACCTTCTGTTGGTGCTGTGCTAGTAGGACCTTCTGTTGGCACTGTGCTAGTAGGACCTCCTGTTAACGCTGTGCTTGCAAGACCTTCTGTTGGTGCTATGCTAGTAGGACCTTCTGTTGGCATTGTCTCTGAAGTACCTTTGGTTGGCCCTTTGCTAGTAGGACCTTCTGTTGGCACTGTGCTTGCAGGCCCTTTTGTGCTTGCAGGACCTTCTGTTGGTGCTGTGCTTGCAGGAACTTCTGTTGGTGCTGTGCTAGTACGAACTTCTGTTGACACTATCCCTGAAGGACCTTGTGTTGGCACTGTACTTGCAGGACCTTCTGTTGGTGCAGTGGTAGTAGGACCTTCTTTTGCCACTGTGCTTGCAGGACCTTCTGTTAGTGCTGTGCTAGTCAGACCTTCTGTTGGTGCTACGCTTGATGGACCTTCTTTTGGATTCTCATCAGCAGGGAGCATGGTGCTTGCATCTGGAGAGGACAAAACTATTACAATTATGGTCGACATGCACATTAAAAATCGTTTTTGTGAACAAATGTTGCTTTTTGTGGAATTTTGAGTATAAACAGTATAAAAAAATGTGTCTGCTGTATAGTCATCTGCTTTTTCAATTGTCATTACCAAATGTCAATGTAAACTATTTTATTAGTGACAAAGAGAAACACTCATCTCCAATCCCTTCATCATTGTTCATCTCCTCATTGGAGTTTTCTACCAAAAAAAGACCTCACAACTAAACTTTAAGAATACTGTTACTACAAAATCAACAGTTGCATGAAGCAAAAGATCAATACACTTGTATTAGTTAATTATTTGTGACAAAGCTACAGTACTTATACCTGTAGACTTTTTATTCTTTATGTTTAGGCATAAGTTATCGGTCCTTTGAGCTGTGGTGGCAGTGTTTCTTGGTTTTAAGGTAGTATCTGTGACAATCACAGAGATATAAGAGTAAAATCAGGGAAAAATTAGAAGCATGCAAGTCAAGTCACCTTTATTTATATAGCAAAGCTTTACAGTGTTAAACAAATGGATGGATGCATCTGTAATTCCAAATTTCTGTTGTTAATTATTTGAATTAATAAATATATATTACCATTGAAATGTATGGGGTCAGTAAGATACATTTTTTAAAGAAACTAATACTTTTATTCTCCAAAGATTAATTAAATTGATTAAAAGTGAGAGTAAAGATTTAAGAGATTACAATTATAAACACCGTTCTTTTGAACTTTAGTCATTGGAAATTTTTGAAAAAAAAAAGAAAGAAAAAAAGCACAACTAAGCAGCAAAAACATAATAATAGTAAGAAATGTTTCTTGAGCATGAAATATTATGATATATAGCTTATAAGTGATGACTGTCAGTTTGTGTGCATATGACAGGATTTTTCAGAAAAAATTATACAAGACATAGTCAACCAGATGATGAATATTATAAACAGCAATTATTATATGATGCAATCACACTTGTAGCAATATTTGTTAGTTCTGTATGTTGATTCAGGGTTGAATCAACAAATCAACACTGAAGACTAAAGTAATGGCTGTTGAAAATTCAGCTTTGCCATCACAGAAATAAATACAATTTTTAAAATGTTACATTTATTAAAAAAGAAAACAGCGATTTTAAATTAGAATAGTATTTCATAATGTTAAAGCATTTACTGTATTTTTGATCAGATACATCAAATACATGCAAATAAATGCAGCCATGGTGAGCATTAGTGACTTTGAAAACTTTAAATCTTCCCTACCCCTAATTTTTATATTTCTGTATAGTAATATGTATACAGTTTATATATTTTTGTTATCAGTCCTTTTGCAAATAATATACAATTAGTATCAGTTGTTGCAAATCTATTTACAACCAATCTATTTAAGTATTATTTGACTCAGATATGCTGCAGTTTGATTAGCTTCTACACACACGTACTCCTTATAGTTTACAGTCAAGCACATGCTCTCATAATCAGTGCAGCACTATCACTATCGCAATGACAAAGATTGCCTCTACGAAAAGGCTCCCCGCATCATATAGATAGATAGATGTAATGATGTTATACAATACAAAATCAAAATAAACTTTATTCCAAACATTTGACTGGCAGAGTTGATAGATACCCTGACTTACTTTGATCTGAAGAGCTTGTGGAGGCATATGCAAATAGCAGCACTAAGGACAAATATGTAGCCATCTCGGCTGCTCAATGTTGGAATCACCTAAGAGAGCCTGTTTCTTCAACTGCATTGATCTTCACGTTTATATAGAGACAGGGTGCGTTGGTTTTCCCCTGTCTGTCCAATTGTACAGTCAGTGATGAATTAGTAATCGTCTCATTTTTCAAGGGTGCGGTGATCCACATGGACAAACAGACTTTTACAAAGTTCGCTGGGTGACATCACAGACTATTCCCATTAAAATGTTCCAGATGGGGGAAAAAGGTTGGACATAAAAATATGACATTATAAACAGGTGAGAAAGATTGGAGTGTACTTTTTACCCTTTGCTGGACCGGATCTGTCTGGCAATAAATATCAAAACAGAAATTAACCAGAAAATTATAAAAATGGAAGAATAAATAACAAAACTTTTGACGACTCTTAGAGACTAGTTATTAATTATTAGTTTGAAGGGTAATACTTTACAATAAGGTTTATTAGTTAACATCAATTACATAAACTAAGCATGAACAATATTTCTACAGCATTTATTATTTTAGTTAATGTTAACTTCTGCATTTACTAATGCATTATTAAAATCAAAAGTTGTACTTGTTAACATTAGTTGATGCAGTGTGAATTAACATGAACTAACAATAAACTGTATTTTCATTTACAATCATTAACAAAGATTAATAAATACTGTAATAAATGTAGTGTTCATTGTTTGTTCATGTTAGTTAAAACATTAATGTTTTAATTAAATAAACTTTAATTAATAAATAAAAATTAATTAATTTATGTTCCTGTGGCTCAAGTGGTAGCGCATTGCGTTTGCGGCACAAGGTTGTGGGTTCGATTCCCAACCAGGGAACACATGTTAGGTAAAAACTGTTATACTGAATGCACTATAAGTCGCTTTGGATAAAAGCATCTGCTAAATGCATAAATTAACAAATGGAACGTTATTTTAAAGTGTTACCGTTTGCCGTTATTAATAAACATTATTTCTTTTTACATTTAAATATTTTCCTGTGTGTGTGTGTATATATATATATATATAGTGTTATTTATATTGCACGGATACTTTTATTTTATTAGAATTTTTTTCTTAACTTATCTTTATATTTATTATTATTTATTATTATTATTATTTTATTATAAATAATTATAATTAATAATAATTTATTTATTTTTCAGGAGACACTGTTTTCCAAATGAATGTTGTTCAGTGCTTTGACGCAATGTATTTTGTTTAAAGCACTATATAAATAAAGGTGATTGATTGATTATTATTATTAGTAGTATTATTATTATTATAAAAAATAATAATATAGTACTATTACTTATACTACTACCACTTATTAATACGTTTATAAGTAGTTCAATAAAAACCACCAAGAAATAGCTCTTGTACAGTTTGGTCAACCAACCACCACACCACCGACGGGAAAACCACTGACAATGTACCGGTGGATACGAGTCAGCTAAACCTATACAGTGGACTTTAAACACCTTCATATGCAGGCGCCTGGTACAAAAACTTGTTTAGAAATGAATCAAATTGAGTAAAATGCTGAGCTAAATCACAGGCTTGAAAGATATATTCCCTTTTTAAGCGTTACCCCTTTAGAACAAGATGGTTTCGTCCAAATCCATAACAGGAAGAACCGGTGTTTATCGTTTGCGAACAGGAAGTTGTGCGTCGTTCCGTAGTCGATGCAGTCTGTCAAATCGACTGATTTGTTGTAGAGCCCATGAATTTGAAGTGTTTTTTCGCAGCTCAGAGACTTGGTCGAAGTTAACGGAAAGCAGACGCTGCTATTTTTTTGTTGTTGCAATAATGGTGTCTGCTGGATAGGAAAACTTAGGTTTTCTTAGGCAATTCGCTTCCTGCGAGGTGACACAGGCATACAGGTACAGCTGTCCTGCAAGGAATAGATCAGAACACTTAATAAACTCTTCTCCTGAATACCGAGTAACAGTTAACAAGCGAACCAAATCAGTCTATGACGTTAAAAGCTTGTCCAGTGTGTTTCTTGATACTGTATAAATATGCTCTGCCCAGAATCCCTAAAATGACACGTTGACTGAAAAAGATGAATGTCATTGTAACCTGCCAGTCAACACTGCGACCACTTAGTCTGAATATTATTTTCAGATTGTTCTCAAAAACCAGGTTAGAGCGTTGAATACATATTGTAAATAACATTATCCTGCCTTTTGACATCTCGCATGCTGTTTATCATTGCATGTCCACGAATACTCAGTTACCCAAATGTAAAAGGTTATTGTATTGCCTTGATTTTGACAGTCTGTCGTCACACTACTCCAGTATATCAATTAAAAGCTTGTGAAGCCAAAATCTGTTTGTTATAAACAATTCTGTTATTATCAGCATACATATCAAGGATATATTTATGTGCACTTTTTTTGTAGTACAGGTATTCATTAATTTTTTTTTAAGGACCGCGTGATAGGCAGACGATACCACCTCATTGTAAGGATGGGTGCTGAGAGCAGTGCGCTGCCAAGCTGTGTGCTGGAAGAGCCGTTGCTGACACTGCCGTCTGGTCTTACCATGTACTCTGCCCTCCTCCGGGATGGCAAGCCTGCCTCAGTCTTTGTGCATAAGCAAGACAATGAGGATAAAGTCAGTAAAGCTGCCAAGGTAAATGTAAACAGCTGCTATGTAACCTCACCAATGACATACATTATCTGTCAAAAGTTTGGACACCTTACTCACACATTTTTTTAAATTAATATTTTCCACATCTTAGAATAATAGTAGTCACTTAATACAAATTATACATCTTCCTTTACAGCATCTGAAGACATTAAGGCATCCATGTCTTCTTCACTTCCTGTCATGCTCAGTGCAGGATGGAGGCATA
This sequence comes from Carassius auratus, assembly GCF_003368295.1. Taxonomy (NCBI): domain Eukaryota; kingdom Metazoa; phylum Chordata; class Actinopteri; order Cypriniformes; family Cyprinidae; genus Carassius; species Carassius auratus. Next base: position 886,643 of record NC_039287.1, read on the forward strand.
CATTTAGTGACAGAACCAGTTCAACCATTAAAACGGCTGCTAGACAATCTCACTCCAGAGGAGATCTGTGCAGGCCTCTATGACCTGTTGCAGGCACTAGTCTTTCTGCATGACAGGGTAAGATGCATTTTATTATTATATTATGAATAAATATATATTAAAATATTTATTACGTTTTTAATTTTTTTTAGACACTTTAACTAAATATTTTATCTTTCTCTCATCTCTTAGGGTAAATCAAGTCACAACAATGTGTGCATATCCTCAGTGTTTGTCAGTGAAGATGGCCATTGGAAACTCGGGGGGATGGAAACTGTCTGCAAGTTTTCAGAGGCAACACCAGAGGTGACATCCGTAACTACTTAAGTTCTTGTTTCAAAAGATAAAAGGAAATTTAATGAAATTGAATGGCATGGCTCTGGTTACAATTGGTTAAATACCTTTAATAACAAATATAGGCAGTACTGTAACACTTTGTATGTGTGACTTCCTCTCCAGTTTCTCAGAAGTATCCAGAATGTTAGGGAAAACAGTGCCATTCCTCCTGAGGAGAAGGTAGGGACCATATTTGTATTTATATTATAAAGAAATAAAAACATTGACTCTGCAAGGATGTATTGACAGTAATATAGTTATGATGTTAAAAGATTTCTATTTCAAGTAAATGCTATTCTTTAAAATTTTCTACTTATCGAAGTATCAGAGAAAAACAAATTTACAAAAAAAACAACTGTTTTGTAATAGCAAGAATAATACAATAATAATAATACTTATACACCAAATCAACATATTAGAATAAAAATTCAACTTTGTCGTTTTAGGAATAAATTCCATTTTCTAAAATATTAAAATAGAAAACAGCTGTTTTTAAATTGAATAATATTTTACAATATTACGTTTTTTTTACTGCGTTTAAAATAAATGCAGCCCTGGTGAACATAAGAGACTTCTTTCAAAATAATTTTAAAAAATCCTTCCAACCCCAAATATTTGAATGGTAGAATATGTAATCCTATTCCGATTTGTTCCCAGAATTTACAAGGCCTGGGACAAATTAAAAACTGACAACAGTCCTGATTGTTATGACTCAGCATTATAATAATGCTTTTTTAATAATCTATTTGTAGCTTGAAGGATTCCGAACTCTTCCCGACAATCATGCCCACTCCCGAGACGCCTTTTCATTCGGGGTAATCGTGGAGGCACTTCTTCCACTTCTGACCGGACATGGTTAGTAACACTCTTAATTCAACAGACGCATGTAAAGCAGGCTGAGCATGTCTAAGGTTCATCCTGCTGTGGCAGTTTCTAAGCCTTTACTGTATAGACATTGTGACATAATTGTTAATGGACTGACAAAACTATTTTACATGCGGGGTACAAGTTTTTAATTCAGGGCAGGTTATGATGACTTAATGTTCAATAAACAAAATGATCGACAGGAGCACTGTAATGGTGATGCAACCTTTTGGCTTCTATGTTTTGTTTTTTTGGAGCAGGGCCTCACTAAAAACATGCTCTGTTGTTTTTGTGCTATCTTTTTTTTCTTATTTAGTCTCACTCACTAAATTGTGGTGTTTTTCCATTCCCTCTTTCATGCATGTTTTTATTTATCTTTCCATGTCTGTCCCCCATTTTTGTAACCTCCATGTGCTCCTCCGCCCAAATGTACTTTCTGACTCAGTCTCAGATGATTTGTTGGAGAGTCTAAAGAACATGCTGCAGGCCAGCCTCTTGACCCCTGACCCCATGTCTCGCCCATCTCTCAGCAGTTTGCTGACTCACAAGTTCTTCAGGTTCGCTCTGATTCAATTCTGATCAATCGGGGTCTTTTGAATCCATTTAAATGTTAATGTCGCCTGTATTTGACGTAAGATTACTATATGATAATTAAATGATTTAAATACCTAAACATTGCCATATTTAATTCTTATAGAAATGACTTCTAGATATCATGAATTTTATTGAAGAGTTTGACCCTGAAAAATGAGGAGGAGAAGAATGAATTCTTCAAGTAAGCTTCCCTTTCAAAGGCATGATTGTATTACTCTAAAAGGGTGAAGTGTTGTGCTTTGGATAACTAAGTGCGTTTCTGCAGGTTTCTCTTGGACCGGGGTTCAGAACTCCCAGAGGAGGTTAATAGCTACACGTCTGGCTCCTAAATTGCTCAATTCTTTGGTGTTTGCGGAGCCCATGGCTGTCAAAAGCTTTCTTCCTCACCTCTTACGGCCTAAGCAAGGCAGGAAACCTTTAGGAGATGCTTTTTGTACACTTGTTTAGTTGCATTAGTCTTAGTTATGAAGTTGACCGTCTGTTTTTTGATGTACAGACTCGAGTGTGAGCACCGGTGAGGAGTGTCTTCTCTCTTTGTCTTTGTATCGGAGATACGTGGTTCCTCAGCTCCTTAAGCTCTAGAAGGTGAATGAGGAGCACGTCAGGATTGTGCTTCTCTCCCCATTCACATCTATGCTGAGTTCTTTCCTCACGAAGAACTGAAAAATCAGATTCTTCCTCAGGTACTGTGGAAATGTATGTGTTTATCAGTAGCTTAATGAAACTGAATTCTTCGAAAATGAGTAGTTCAGGATGTTTTTAAGTTGATACTGGGATTGTTTCAGTTTTTTCCCACACTTTATCTCTCAGGTTTTGCTGGGAATGAGAGATACGAATGACTCACTCGTCGCAATGACACTACAGAGTTGGCTGTGCTTTGTCCTCGTTGCTGGGTGCCCAAGTGGTTGTTGGTGGGAGAGGACAAAGTCTTTAAACGGACTACGCCAAACTTCACCAAGTCCACAGAGGGTTCACCCAGAGAGTAAGACACGTCTGTTGAGGCACTTTTATAATGAGAAGGAGTCTAGTCTAATTCTCTGCTTATTTTACTAAACAAGTTGATCAGCCCAATTCATTTCTGTTTTGATTCATCTGATACGTATTTGTCCCATTTCTAAACATTTATGCTGCTGAAGTTATTATGTTATTATATTTACCTTATATTGAATGTAAATGTTATGTTTTACAATACATTTAATTATTATTATTTTTTTTTACAATCTCTCAAGACTGGTTGGAATAAGATAAAGTAAATATCAAATATCCTTCAGCCAGATTTATCAGTAAAGGTCTTCTTAATGGCTAATGTATTTAAAAATGAATTAAGATATGAAGTATGAACATATGGATGGTACTAATATTGCTTTGAGGCCACTGGAGGATGCTGCTGCATCAGTTTATATGTCATAGATATTTCTTTTCTAGCAGTGCATTCAGTTCCTCTTTTAGGGAAAGAAAAGAAATATATACTAATGTATATAATATAAACATTTTAAAACATTTGCACTGATTAAACTCAAATAAGTATTTCA
>NC_039287.1:890107-986103 GCF_003368295.1 Carassius auratus
TAAAAATACATGAAACCAGTCCTGGAGCAATCTAGAAAAGTAATGGTTTGAAAGTGACATGTCTCACGAGTTTCTATTTCCAAATCTAAAGAAGGTATCATGAAAAATGTGTTTATGACTCGCTATTACGACGAATCTGGTATGTACTGCGTTTTGATTCTTGATGTTTTGATGTGTACTGCTTACACAAATTTAGCAAATACAGTCTTTATAAGCTTTCCATTGAAAAACAGCGATCCGTTGTCGATGCTCGAAGCTTAGATCTTTATAATGATATATAGTTTTTCAAGATTAATTTTGTCCCATTTCATTTAACATATTCATAAACACTGACACGTACAAACAAAGAGAGTTCTGGACGTGGGCGTACTGAACATGAGCGAAATCAGCATGGGGAACTTTTTCGCCCTCACACAAAACTCCTGATCACATGCCCTTTGAACTTTCAACGAGCAACAGTAATTGTGACATCGCACATTGAGGCTGGGTTCAAAATGTTTGGAAGTAAAAATAAAAACTACCCTGTACTTTCCTGGTTGATCATATCTCTCACCTTTGATTACTTGGGAACTACCATTAGATAAACTCAAACAATAGTTTCAGTGTGAAAGTGCCCTAACTCTAAAATTCATTGTGTGTCAAAGAGAAAAAGGGGACACAAGCAGATCTTATTCTCATATTGCTGTCTGGTATTAAATTCCTCCTCAATTTAACAAAAACGTCACGCGGATCACACACATAATGTCCAGCCTTGAGATGGATAACAGAATACTACATTTCTGTCCCTGGGGTTTTATGGCATAAAGCCAGTGGTGTCTCTTTCCCCTCTCAGATTCTTCTTTTTTCTCATGTGGGGGAGCAAAAGAAAACCCTTTCCTGAGTTTCATTCACACAACACGTCACTTGAAACACATAAACATGTCTATCACCTCATTACAATTATCCAGCAGAAAGAAAAACGACCCCCTCGATCACTGGGTTCTCTAATCTGAGTTTCTAATATGCTCTTAAACTGCCATCAGCAGATTATGGACTTCTGTTTTGACACCAGACAAACAGTCAGGATATGAACCACAGATGCAGAGCTTCACAATCCATTATATCAAACGTGCAACATCTGAGCAGCTGATATATTTGGTTGGAGTCTATGATTGGTATTTCAATGCACTTTTTAAAATGGAATGTTCTGATTCTCATGAAGTCATGAGGTGACAACAATAAAGATGACTCATTGACATTGTTTTGCCTTAGGTCTAAATGAAACTGGAGCATGTTTTTCTTCCTTGTCATTTTAAGGTTAGCTCGTGCGTCACTAAAAGGTAGGATCCATTAGAAAAATGAAAGAATCGCAGACTTGCGGAAGAACATTTGGGAATAACAGCTGCCTAGACCTGCTATGACAAGTTAGACTGGGCTTTCACATAATCTAAAACTGATTGCACACTTGACAATAGATACCTATATTAGGAGTACCACATGGGATGGGTTATGTGTCAGAAAACATAACGTCCAAGAATATGTTTAGACTGAAATTCCAATTAACCTGTTAGGCTGGCAGAGGTTTCATTAGAAACTAGGTTAATTTTGTCAACCTCAAACAGCAGATTAAATTTACCACAAACAATTACCTAATGCGCCCTAAACTGGTTCCTTGACCTTGACCAACATTTGGAAAGAGATCGCAACAATGAAACAATGTCAAACACATGGTCCTGAACAGCCTTTGCCCTCCAATTATCCACAATGCAGCACCCCAAAAAAGGGGATTTTCAGCAGAATGAAGTTCTAATTATCCTTCATTATAAATGGCTGTGGTCTAAAGCGGATCACATTACTGACCACTGAAGTGTGCAGCAGCTCAGTGAGACAAAATGCCAGCGGCCCAGCCGTGGATTGGACATTGCTGTCTCAAAAAATCATTCTTTGTAAATATGTTTTTGTTTGAGGTCTCCTTAATACATGGGGTGAAGCTTTTTTCCATCTCTATTGTCTTTTCCTTATCTCTCCTAATTCAAATCCCTGAGATCGTAAGCAAGCTGTCAGAAAACGGCAGGAGGGTGGATTTGTTCCTCTCTCCCATTTATGGAATTTGTAGAAATGGAGGAGGGTACATGTAAGCACATCTCTCGTGGATGTGAATCTAAATTAGGAACGGGCAGAATGACCAAAACCTTACAAGATGATGAATTTTATAAATAACAATAACCGTATATCATGACTTCTTTTTACTGGAAACACCAAAATATTTCACGATTACATAACCATGTGGAAATGCCTATTTCTGATCCTCAAGTGACTTAAAATAAGTCTGGCGTCAGTACATCATTTCAATTCATGAAATGCTTTTTCAGTTCTTACGTTACGTGAAATAAGAACAAAAACCATCACCGTGAAAAACTTAAACGAAGCTAAAAAACAATTCCTTGATACCAAACTAAAACTAAAATTTACAACCTTGCCTACATTTAGTTCAGAAATGTTAATTTTTTTAATTGATGTTGTTGACGAAACAAGCACACCACAGCTGCTGAGATATCAGACCCACTCGTGACATAACATATCTTGAATGGCTCTCAAAGGGCTAATAACAATATATGGTTTCCTTCTTGTAAAAAAACCCTACACGAGAGACAGAAGACCGTGAGATACCAGTGTCTCATGTTTCTGTGTACAAAACATGATTTGGATAACATAAGTCCTGCTTCTGGCGGGAGGAAGGGTTGAGTCGAAATGTGAGTATGAGTGTATGAATGAGCATTTACTGGGTCCGCATATATTCTGAAGTGGACTCAATGGGTTAAAGGGAAACACAGCAGGGGTGTCGCATATCTGCGATGGGAAAAGCTGACTGCTAGAGATAAAGCACACCCACAGCCTCTCACGGCCGAGCGGGAAGAGGTGTTAGGAAAGTGAGTTCCAGCGAAAGGGGTGTCATTCCTTCAGGGATGGAGGAGAGGAATGAGTTTTCACATGCATATGGCTCATAACACAAAATCCAAAAAACACAGCAGAAGCAGACAGACTTGGCTGCTAGAGCAAAACGAGCCCTGACAAGACACCCAGGAGACTCTCCCTGGATAAAAGACTGATCCATCAGAAACGAAACCATTACGGACTCGTTGATTGATTTAATACACAAACATCATTTCTCAGGACCACCCTTTCAAAACTGTTAAACACTTCCTTTTTGCATTTTTTTTAAATCACAGAGACACAGTAGCATAGACTGGAAATCATGAGAAGAAAGCAGCCAGCAAATCAGTACAAATTTATAACAATAATGACAATTTATAATTAGAGATCCAGTGAATTATAGTAAATATTTTTTAAAAGTCTATCATTTTAATGTGACGCAATAAATGGCTGATATTAATATGTGGTATTGTTGTTTCTAAATAAATTCAACAAAACCAACAAGTGAATTTAGGCATCACAGTGTACTAAAGATAACATTGAAACGGTGTTATTAAACTAATATTTTTAAAGATTAACTTCAGAAAGCATTAAAAAACAGCAAAATAAATCTAAATGTAAAAAAAGGAAATTAACATGAACAATTCAATATCCACAAAAAAAAAAAAAAAAAAAATTACAAATACATTTAAAATGTCTAACATCAACCCATAACCAATACAGTACTGATATATCTAGCTAAAATAATCGATAATATTGATCACTGGCCATAAGTAAATAAATTATTGTTATAATGAAGTAATTAAACAGCAGCCGTCAATATCAGCCATAACGTCTAAATCAATTCATCCCAAATATATACATGTATACCTATCATACCCTGAGAGCCGTCACAAATGGACAGCAGTGGGGCTTTAAATGAGGCCTGTCTTCTGCAAGACAAAACTAAACCATTAACCGAAGCTCCACATGTTCTTTATTACGCCCTTTTACAGCCCGAGATCGGCAGATGACTAATTTAAGCAGCCTGTCGTCCTGAACCAAATCGACTGGGAGGGAAAACCGAGAGACACAATCTGACAGAAGACACAGAGGAAGACTCTATTGTTCCTCTCGCCTTTCTCACAGTGAAAAGTGGCAGATGGGTGTTTTGCACCCTTCTCATTCTTTTCGGACAGTTGTGAGGCACAAGTAACTCCTCTTCTGTGTACTAAGAGGGAAACAAGGAAGCGATAGAGAGCAACTGTGTCTGCTATCAGCGGATGGCTCTAGACACAGTGCTCTTGTGTTGGGGATCTGCTGTGTCTTGGCTCTCCCACTCCAGGAATGCACTCGGCCCACAGCTAATGACAGACTGGAGCCTCTGTGGAGCACACAAGCAGTCGGAGCAAAAGCTGCTGCCAGTCAGCCGCTTGGATCCTTGGCCAGCAGCTGTACTCAGAGGTGCTGACGTCCATTGTGCTGGGTAATGGCTTCTAGGAACACGAGTGCGAAAAAGCATCTGTTTAAACGTGACTAGACGGCTTCGGGTCATCAGGGTCATAGGGTCCACACAGACAGATGGTCCAGTGAGTTGTAGTTTTGAAGCAAGACAAAAGGGGGGTAATGAGAGTGGTGTATTGTTTTCTCAGATGGATCTATGTAAATAGTTTCATTTTTACATCTCACGCCAGTGGCGGAATACAGTCACATCACGAGCCAAACCACAAAGGGATCGGTTCTTCAACATGCAAAATACTAGTCACTGCAATATCGCATAAACTTCCTTAAAACGATTTACACTGGGCCAAATGAAATCACACATTCTCTCAAAAAATTCAGTTGATGTTGCAATGTCTGATTCACAAACGAATCATGCAGACTAGTCCTTTGAACCAGATCAACACAATTTACTAAAGAGAATGATTTGCTCATTCAGACACCAGATGACCAGATTTTCAGTGAAAAACAACTTCATTTGGGTCTATTTCTACCAGTTACCAGACTTTTAGCAGATATTCACCTTATTTTTAACGTAAGAACAGGTGTGGTCATCAGTTTCCAGCATCAGTTGCTTCCAGTTATATTAGTATTAATATATAAAAACAGAACTCTATAGGCGTCTGCTTGATATTGCAAAATGGTATTTGTTATCGTATATAAATTTTTGTAATTATAAACAAGGGTTTGTGGCTAAAATGGCTTTACTGTGTACTAACACTTTGTTATTTTTCTAGTTATGTAACTATAGCGGTTAAAGAATTGAAAGTTTCACACATTCACAGGAAACAGCTTGCAGCACTGATGATAAGGTGGATGATATAACATTTCTATGCTGCTTTTGTAACCTTTTTGAAGCTTTTGTTCATTGCAATTACATGGGAAAAAGCCCTAGTACAATCTTCAGAACTTTTTGCCACAGTAATAGACATACAGGTTTGAAATGAAGCAAATTAAGCAACAAAGTGTATTCTCCGCATTTATGCAACTTGATTTAAATGTGTACTGAGAAAGAATCTAGGCTACTCCGCATTTGAGGAACAGTCTGTCTGTTTCTTCATACTTCCTCATAATGATTTGATGTAAATCAGTAACTAGTTATATAAAAAGCAAGATGTGGGTTCTCTAACAACTGAATCACCATTAGTGCCTGGGACGCAAGAGTTTTCTCATTAAAGACGACAAGTTGAAAATGTATATTTAAAAGCCGTGATTTCCCTAATGTGTAATGGAAATCTAAAATATTGACTGGTAGTTACTGAGCTATAAACAAGTGAACGTAAGTATAGATCAAATAAAAAAAAAACAGGGAGAAAAGGTTATTTTTAGATTCACAGTTTCATAATGTAGTCCCTTTCTACTCGTGATAAACCAGACATTAATCTTTAAACTCATTCGTGCCATCAAGTTTGACAAGGGCGTGGATGGACGCGTAGGGTAAATACGAAACAAATCACTCCTTTCATGAAGTGGAATAGAATCTTTCCATTTTGAAAACACGCATAGCTTAAACTTCCAGCTAAGTTAGTTGTGTTCGAACATGTCACAAATGGCACCATCAGCTCTTAGCAGTTTTCAGAGTGACGCAAATAGACTTAACTAGCCCACACCACACTACAGTACAGTCGGACTACATTTCGGACAGAAGAATGGCATTTACAAACCGCTTTTGGAACACCCTACTGTCCCATGTATTTTTCCACAGAGAAAACAAATAACATAAGCCCTGAGATTCATATAATTCCTAGCTGTTTTCACAAACACTTAGCAACCCAAATGATTTGACACCCACACCAACATTCGCTACTCTTAAACATGTGATATAAAATTTGGAGACAGCACAACATCTGCTATACTAGCGCTATTAGCATTAGCAAGTCCGGCTAGAAGGCATATTAGCAATTATGCTATTTTGTTACAAGATTAGAAATGGCAAAGTTTATCAAAAGTGGTTGCAGCCGTTTGATAGAATGTATAGATGTCTCAAGAAGCCATTTCAAACTTTGGGTTTAACCACTTAAGCCGCATTTCCACCGCAGGAACTTTACCCAGGAACTAGGGACTTTGGCCTGGTACTTGGTGTGTTTCCACCGCAGGAACCAGGAACTAAATAAAGTTCCGGGTAAAAAAATGCCCCTCAGAACGTCCCTGCTGGCGAGGTGGTACTTTTTCAAAGTTCCGGAACTTTCGGGGCCGGGACTTTGGCGCTAAACATTCTGATTGGTTGAGCCCACGCAGCATTGGTTGAGTTCAACCACCATTTATTCGGATCAACATTTTCAAAATATTACTGTTATTGTGTCATGAAATGTAATTTTAAAAGTATTTCAGGCGAGAATGTAGTTGTTTAAAACTCAAATCTGTTGTTTATTTATAAAGACAGTGCCTATTTAAAAATGTGTTTCGCCGATCTCTGCGACGGTGAGCTCCACGCAATCAGCGGGAGCTCAGTGATCATCTATCCGCCGAGAAGCAGCCTCATCTCGGATAGACCTTCTGATATGTGCCGCTGGCTCTGATGTCTCTTTAGTGGTTAAACATAAAATATAATTCAGCTGCGGGGTAAATCTAACAGGTTTTCTTTGGTCTGTATTCAATGTATCTATAAGTTAAAATGAAAATAAAAAAGGCAAATTTATATAATATTTATTTTCATTGTAATGGCTGCATATACACATATCCCTGTACTAAGTACATTTCTGCAGCTGTTATCATGCTTAAATGAATACCAAAGGAGGCAGTGGTATTTGATATCCTATTTCGTTTTATTGTAAATATACAGTAAGGAAAATTGCAGTAGACAAGACGAGCTGACTGAAGTTATCAAGTACGCTGCTGTTTATAGATTTACCGGACTTGTGTCGTCGCGGACATCACACTCACCAGTCGAATGCACAAAGTCTGAACTAACTACCGATGATGCACGTCCAAAATCAGCGTACTTTTTTTTTTTTTTTTTTTAATCAGCGGTACTTTGTATTGAGAAACGCGCTCTGACCTACGTCACCAGTCATTTGCCTAATCTTCCCGGTACTTTACACCGCGGTGGAAACGCAGAAAGCAACAGGTCTGGGGGGAAAAAAGTTCCTGGTAAAAATGTTCCGGGTAATTTCGGTGGAAACGCGGCATAACATACGACAAGAGAGAAAACTGAGGAGAGCCTGAAGGACTACCATATGAAACCCTGAGGGGAAAAACAAAACACTCAGTCTTAGCTGAAGAAGGGGAGCAGACATTTACACATCTGTTTCACATGGATTTTCCAAAGAAGTAGAATCAGGTCAGCAAATTAACTTTAAAGCTGCATTACAACATAACTGAACCAAAACTTGGGGAATGTAAAGTTTATAATCACAGTTCTCATTTTAGTCATATTATGCGCCTCAAACAAACATTGCTTTTACTGGGAAATTTACCATAAGGTAATAATGATTTCAAGGGCTGATTTGCAAACATCTCTCAAACCCACACAAACCACTTCCTGAAGCATTCGACATTCTTCTGTCGTCACTACAGTTCAAAACGTTTGAGGTCAGCAAGATTTATTTTTCTTCTTTTGAAGGGAATTAATATTTTTATACAACAAGGACGCATTAAGTAGATCAAAAGACACATCAAGGCATTTGTTACAAAGGATTTATATTTGAAATAAATACTGTTCTTTTGAAAGTTCGATTCTATTCATCAACAAATCCTTGAAAAAATCATTTCCACCAAAATATTAAGTAACACAACTGTTTTCAGCATTGATGAAAATAAGAAATGTGCCACGAGCAACAAATCAGCTTGTTAGATTATTGAAGGACTGGAATGTCAGATGCTCAAAATTCAGCTTTGTAATCCCAGGAATACATTAAATTTTAAAATACATCAAAATAGAAAACAGCTATTTTAAATTGCACAATATTACTGTTTTTACTTTACTTTGGATGAAATAAATGCAGCCTTGGTGACCTTGGTTACATCTTACTGACCCCAAACCTATGAACATTATGTCAGGTGATACTTTTAATGGTTTTAGCATGCACATGAAAGTACCTGAAAAGAATCATCATTAAACAATTTGTGTTGGAAAATTCCATGTATTTCTCCTTTTTGGTTATTCACAATGCCTATTTGTCATTAGCTCACTATGCAAGCACCTCATCCAATGTCATAATGGTCTGAAACCACTCTTTGCTGAGGTAAGAATTAACACTAGATAACATATAGAAGTGGCATAGTGATAAATCAGAGTAAGAAGTGAGTAACATAGGAAACTCCTCTATAGTGCTAAAAAAAACATAGCGACTTCAGCTGTGTGCCTTCAAGGAGCTGCTTTTCATTCTCACAAGCTCCAGAAACCCTAAGATCAGCCTCTGAGCACAGCAAGGTTTTCTTTCTTTTTTTTTTTTCTTTTTTTTTTGTGTTGCCTTCCTGTGCTACTTCCTCTTATTTGTTTTTACGAACTACACATGTGAAGCAATGCAATAGCGAAGCTTGATAAAAAGAATTGTTCCAAATAACAGAATTTCATAAAGATAAGATCTGGTCCCTCCTTGTATCTCCAAGCTTTGTGGATTATTTAATGTGACACAATCTAGGTGCCTTGTAATGACATTGTTGAGAACAGTGAATGTTTCATGCTGTTCTTGATAAAGTTGCAAGCCACAAATTGCAGGTCCTGTAGCATGTAAAGACCCAAACACCACAAATTATATGCAGCAGTCCACTAATAACAGCTTCTGCTTGTTGATGGAACATTTCTGTAGGGATGCGCTCCTGTTCAGATGCATTGATGTTTGGCAATGATCTTCACTGGAATAGCAAAACCCAGTATTGAAGATGGGTGAATACATTGTCATGATTCTTTGTTTTGTGTCATTAGCTTATGTAAAGCGCCAACAAATTTATCAATAGATCCATGTTATCATTGTCACTGTCCATGCATCTGATTCAAGTTCAACATTCAGAAGCCTCATATGATTCCTTCAATAAGTTCTACAACAGTTCAGACTAATACAGATCACAGGTCTTAGATTTCCACTGAGGTGTCGATTTCATGCATTTATGCCCACTAAAGCTCAAAGTATAGTTTGTTTTTGTATGCGTACGCTCGAACATGTAGCCTTTTAAGTTAAGTGTGTTCACAGGTTTCCATGGGCCAATGCAAATAAATCTAGATTTAAATATGACCTAAAGTTTTGTACTTATCCAAAACAACAAGATTTTTTTTTTGTGAGTTTGCAATATATTAAAATACTTAACTTTTAATATTAAAGATACCAGTACTTTTATCATTGTTTAAAAAATCCTAATTTAATAACTTGTTCTCCGTCTTCCTCTCTTAATCTTATAAGGGTTGCATTCTTTAATGAGGTCATTGCTTTCCCTTAATGTGAAGATTAATGACAACATTTTTAATTATAGTAGCCTATATGCTGTATACCAATGTATACTTATTTTTATTAACTGGAAATTACACCTTGACCGTTTAGCTTCTTTTCTTTGGTGGGGATATATATATATATATATATATATATATATATATATATATATATATATATATGGCATATCTATGTGGTGGTGGTTTTTTGTCCCAGGCCAGCGCTGGTCACATGTGTGTATGAAGGAGGTGAACCCCTGGAACTCGGCATCCGGCCGTTTATTGTTTTATTGCAGCACGTCTCTGTTCTGGACTTGCACAAACTGCGTTGAAATGCAATTATTATCCAAAATGTAATTTATGTGAAAATATGAAGTCTGTAAACGCCCATTAACAGAGGCCAGAGATGCTGAGGATGTATGCACAGAGAAAAATACTGTAGCAGGCAGATCACTCACTGTTCATGATGCACAAGCTATTGGAAGAAAAGCCTAAATATTGATTTGGGGGTTTTATGAACGTGTTTTTGAGGGGAACTGACCGCCTTCAGAAGAGTTTTGATGGTATTTTATTTTAATCTCGTCTCTGTATAATTAACATTAAAGCAATGTTTCAGCAAAGCACTGATTTGTTTACAGAGGTAACCAAGGAAATGTGTTCCTGTAGCTCAAATTGGTAGAGCATTGTTTGGGGTTCGATTACCCGGGAACACATGATAGGTAAAAATGTATAGCCTGAATGCACTGTAAGTCGCTTTGGATAAAAGCGTCTGCTAAATGCATACATTTAAATGTAATTAAATTTAATTTTAATTTTAAAAATTAAGTGCTGTTCTGCTGTTCCATGAGCGCCTCCTTCTGTCAGAGAGCTAATCTGTGTATCATTCTGTCAATCTATGTTGCTTGTTTCCTTCAGGCATGTAGTATAATTTCACAAAGCTAGTCAGAACATTCTGTTTTTGCTTCAGATTAGGTTATTATTATATCAGAACTTTCGTATGTGCAAAAATTAAAGAATACTTTGGCCTTAAGTCTCGAGGCCAGCTAATGTAATTTTTACATCTTAAAACTCTCAAATAAAGCAAACTATTCATCAAAATATACCCTGGATAATGCATAAACTTAAATTAAGAATTGAATGTGCAGTCTATGCTTTACGGCTGGCATAAAATGCAAACTGCATTCAATTTTAAATATGTTAAAGCAACACCTGTTCCAACATATGGTATAAAATTGTGGCAAACCTCTAGTTTGTCCAAAAAAAGGGACTGTTTATTTTTAATCCTGTTCATTTGGATTATTTTTGAAGCTGTTAGTGGCACAAAAATTGCACACTTTACATTTAGGCATGCTGAGGGGATGGACAGAAAGAAAAAAAATGATGCTTGGGTGGATGCACAGAAAAAAACTGCCAAAATAAGGCGCAATATCACTGACAGACTTTCATCAGATGACCTTGAAAAATCATCCCTTCTGTCCGCTGCTCAGTCTGTGGGAGGACTGAATATGTAGCATTCAGCCGATGTACTAGATCCATGCCTAACACATGTGAGCAGCTTTACATCCACGCACACACACACACACACATTACTTGGGATCACTTGGGACACTTATGTCCCTGGCTTGACTTTGTGGTGCTGAATCAATGAGAATGTGGCTGCTTGGAACCAGTGGTCCAGCCCAATCCCACCATCCCTCAATCTTTATCATTTATTTTCCAAGCGCAATGTTCTCAATGACTCACTTATTACATAAGGCTAGAAGCACTCATTTGCCTGTTCATGTGTTGTTACGGGGAAATAGTGCCAAATGCTTGCAAGTGAAGGTTTTTTTTCTTACAGTGCATTTGTACATTGCATCTTTTCAATTTCATTTCATAATTTATTTTTGGCTATCTGACCATAGTCAAAAGATTTTCTTTATTTGGATACTGTGTTTTATGCACAACTTTTCCACGTGGAAAATCTGTATCTTTGAAGACATTTTATCAAAGTTAGAAATTCCAGTATTGTGAGAACACTACTTACATATGTGTTATATGTATAACATTATGTATATAAATAAGTCTGCAGTGGCCATTCGGAACCATCTGTGATCTGACTTTCCTATTTGACTTCATTTGTTATTTATGTAGCAAACGTACTTCAAGCACCAACTGTTATTTTACCCAGAAATATGACAAAGAGACAAAACCTACAAACACAAAATGCTGACCCACACATTCACCTGACCTCCTCAGATATATATATAAACAACTAGCCCCATCTGAATAGGGATAAAGAATTACTTGAGCATTATAAAAACAAACACACAACACCCAAGTGACTGAGGTCACACATACACACACCTCGGTATTTGAAACACTTCAACTGCCTGTCAATATGGACATCTGTCTTTGTTTTCAGGCTACGTTTGTCATGCAGAGCAAGAAATGGAGCTATGTTAGCGATGGAGACACTGGATGAGACTCGTACAGAAAGGGGCAACAGGCGTACAAGAGAAAGCCCATCCCCCATCAACACCTCCCAGATGCTCGACTGAAAACAAAGAAATGATGCTCATTTCATTCCATCCAGTATCTTAAGTCCAGCGGTTATGTCTGTCATCACAGCACTGAGAGCGACACAAACAAAAGAACAAACACCATTGTCTTCGACGTCAAGAATCATACATGCCAACAGACAAAAAACCATCCCAATATAAACCATCTGTGACTCAGAATTATGCAGAAACCGAATTCAATACAATACAATGAACGATAAATTAAATAATAATGCCTGACACCTCCATTCCTGCAACTTACTTTACATATTTCCTAATCTAAGGAGATTTTACTTCCTGCTAAATCAACAAGGCAGTTGTCTGCATCTTAAATATCAATGCTCGAAGAGTGTCAGAGTGGATGGCATTGGAAGATTTAGGTGTAGGAGGAATATGAAGATGGTTTTTGTGAATAATCTCACCTGAAGCTTGGGCTGTGGGGAGTATGCCGAGGAGGAGGAGCAGCAGGGATGTGGTGGCCACACTGTGAGCGAGCGAGGCTCTTGTCTCACACGCTACCATTCCATTGCACATCTTTCAGCCCTGCTTTTGCAGCAAGAGTCCTCTCCGGCTGAACCTAGCGACAGAAATTATAATTATAATTACAAGCAGCTCAGTAGCTAGTATATTAAAACAAAACTTAAGTGGTAGCTACAACATTGTTTATGAGTGTTTTACTCACATGGAATTTGTGCTCATAGAATTGAACTGAAAATCAAACAGATTTCTTATAACACAATCTCTGATTTCTAATAATCAATAGTCTCACACGGCAAAAGCAGGCTATATTATGACCATAAATATTCTTTACCCTAAAAAAATAAAAAAAAGCATTTAGCATATTTTAATAAAATACATGGTTGAATATTTAATGTATATACACCACAGTATATACACTTTAAAACCCAATTAAAATGAGATTCAGTCCTTTAGCCTTTATTTATTTATTCCTTGCATTTTTTCCAAGCCACTCTACAAAAGTGACTTTCACATAGCTCACATTATCAAATATCAGATCATCATTCTTAAAACATGATTTAGTCCAGGTAATGATGAGTTTCCAGTTACCAGTCATTATGGCTAAAGGCAGTTTAACTCACATTTGGCTAATTTTGTAATGTTTTTAGCTTCTTAAAGTGTAGGACTCTCAGTTCCCTGTTAAAGTCATGCCAGTTTCTGTGGCTATGTTCATGGCGAGAGTCAGGTTTAGTTATTCAAAAATAAAAATAAATATTTTTTTTCTAAAAACCCTAAGACTACATTTGGATTTACTTGGTAAAAAAAAGACCATTTCTCAAAAAGAGTAGAAGGATTATAACCCATCAAAATATTTTTAACGCACAGAGGATTCTGACAAGATGAGCACTTCTGGGAATTTCTATGAGAGTCTTGAGTCTCAGTTCCTTTTACATTTTTTAATATTTAAACGAATTTCACAATGTTCCACAATTTTATCCAGTCAATAGTTTTCAATGTGTGAAAAAACAGAGAATATAGCAGATTAATAAGCAGTGTTTTCAATTCAAGACAAATGGAACAAATAGTACGTTTCAAAACATCATTCTTCTCGAAACGAACTCATGAATGACGAGAGAACTGAGAAACCTTGAGGAACTAAATTGCTCATATCACAATACATCCTATCTTTATAACGATGATCAACAAAACACAGAACAGCTGGGTATCCATGTGGCGTATGGTGGTGTTTACATTACATACAAAGTCTATTAGCAATAGGACGATGGAGAATGAGTTAGAATCACATTACTTTGTACTCAGGGAAAAAACAAGTTATTAGTTACCATTACACAAATGAGAGCAGGTGCAATGGTGCTGCTAAGTAAGCACAAGTCCATTTGTCAAGATTCCTCCAAAACAAGATAGGTATGTGTGTGCTGAAGGAAGATTAAACTAAAGAACACGGGGTGCACGAGTCTCAGAAACAAACAGGATGCTGAGGGTGCGACTACCGCTCCCACATGAGGCCAATCTGCTACTGCCGCCACACCTTTCCCCTCCTCACACGGGACCAGCACTGGGGTGACCAAGGAGCACAAGAAGTGTGACGCACATCCCACTGGCAGAGAAGAGATCGCTTGCTGCCTCATGTACCAAACAGACTGGCACAGAAGAACATTCTGCAACAAACTGCTCAGTGCCAACATGATCCCAGAATGGGAAAACTGCAATTCAGCCTGGATTCGTTGTAAGTGACTAAGGTGTTGTAAAGATGGCGTCCCGAGTAAACGCATCTGACTGACACCTCGCACAAATATTCAACAACACTTGCTAGAAAATAGCCTTTATAAAGTGCACTAAACAACTCCAATGTGAATGTAAAGATCTAGTTTATCCAAAAATTTAATTTGACACCATTTACTCACCCTCAAGTTGTTCCAAAAACAATAAGACTTTAGTTAATATTCAAAACACTTTTGATATTTTAATAAAAGCTACAGGATTTCTGTTTCTACATTGAGAGTCCATTATACACAACTATGCCACTTCAAAAAGAGATTATAAATAAATCCCTATGAATCAAGCAGTTTAATCCAAGTTTATATTTTACGTTGGATTTGGATTAAACTTGGATTAAACATCTTGATTCATTTGAATTTGTTTTACAATCTATTTCTGAACTTTCTGAAACATCAAAGTTTCGGTGGAATGGACTTTCAGTGGAGTGACAGCACCGGCACCCCAAATATTAGAAAACCATAATCTTGTCACACTAGTCACATTACTTTGACGTAAAATGACAAAACAGGCCAGATGCCAAAAGAGACGTAGCATTGTGGTTCCTCCACTTTTCATACCAGATCTGCCTTCAGGTTCAAATGTAAAAGAGGTTGAGTGAGAAATATGCAAATCCAAAGCCCTTTCAGCTGTTGGGAGTTTAGTAAGAGATGAAAGAGAAAAAAACTGAATAGACAGAAATACATATCTGGAAATACAGAGTTCAACTTGCTACAAGTCCAGGCTGCATGACAGTGAAGAAAGAGCCTTGTGTTAAGCATATTGTGGCTCACACAGCTCCTTTATGCACCTTTGAACACAGAAGGTAATGAGAAAGAAGTGGCCGTCTATAAGGAACCAACAAATGTTTGTGAAGGGAAGCTGATATTATGTTGAAACAATTTCCTGATCAAGTTTCAACATGAAGCTTCGCATTTAAGTCAAGCAAACTCCTGTAAAGATATGCTATTGGGAAAAAATAGTGAATATGGGGTGTTGGGTTACAAGTAGTACAAAAACAAGGCAACAAGCAGTGAATGCTGGTTCCAATTTAGAGATATAAAGCAATTACTGGAGACAATGGTGACAGTTGACACTAATCTTGTTTTCAGACAAGAAATTATATCGCCTCACTGCAAAAACGAGCAGCACATTTTTATTTATTAAAAGAGAGAGAGAGAGAGAGAGACAGAGAGACAGAGAGGAGAGGCTAGGTATTTGGAAGTGGGGTGAGCTGAGGGACATGATAATATAGTTATTCTTCGTTAATCAGAAATAAACCCAAGTATGTCCGGATTTAAAGTCACACGCGCTGACACGTGCAACTGTTACGAGAGTACAACAAGAGAACAGAGTGTGTCCTGCTCTCAAACTACTGCGAACGGAACAATATTAACCTATGAAAACAATCAAAAAGAAAGATGCATCAGTAATTATAGCGGTTAAGTTTCCTAAAATGATCTTTGAGGCTGTTTCTAACTTTCTGGTCACAAGTATTTTAAAGTCCCCTTGCTACGTAAAAGCGTTTACAGCACAGCGTTTTGTGCTGCTTGCAGAAGTCCAATGTTTCAACATGTCGTTTTGCAACGGGTATAAATAAAACTGGATGTATATTAGACGTATGCATTGACTTAAACTCCCTGGGAATGTACTCTTTTAAGAAACCGGTTGAGGCAAGTACAAAATACTAATTACAACGATATTTGAGGTCCGCTGCTGACTGAAATAATACTGTAACACTCTTGACAACATTTATACCCATCAGTACATCTACAACAAAAGCATTCGTTAAATAATACACATACAATGTATATTTACCAGTGTAGTAAATTAAAATGGAAGCCTATGTGTAATAAAAAGTTAACAACAGGCTTTGTCCGCATCGCCGGACTTTTGTAATCGCGTTATGACATGCTAATAAACAATCACATTTCCACAAGAAACTCTATGGGTAATAATGTAAGGATGATTTGATCAACATATACAACAAATAACCGCCATCGTCACTGATTAAAAGACCTTTCGCTATGAGTGGAATTAATAGTTGTTTTGATTGGATTAGCTAGCGAGCTTTATAGCTGGAATACTGTGAATATGAAAGTCCTTTAACAATCAGTAACTCACCGATCTACTAATTATGTTTTTAAGTACTCATTTGAATAATTTGGCTATCAATATTTGTTAGCTTTTGCGCAAACCGGTGATTCAGATCCTGAAGACTGCGCTCGGCTAACAGTGTTAGCTCAGCTAACCTTCACAGCGCAAGAATAGAGATCTTACCAGTGAATGCCCTCCTCTTTAAAAATCAGTATCGGGTCACCATGGAGCTGTGTCGAATGGATGGAAATCCTAGGGTTACTGTATACGCGGTTTATGTTGTTATCGAGTGTATTCGGAGATTCTGACGGCCCTTTTCGATCTGCTCATCCGTCTACGGCGAAGGTTGAGAACAGATCGCAGTACCTCCCTACTGTAGGAAAGAGCTTCGAGCTCCACCAGTGGCCTCGCTCTCATACCGTCTCCATGACCACGGAGAACTGTACGCGAGAGGGGCGGGGCTTCCGAGGTCTGCTGGTTCGTGAGAAATCAGCTGTTACTTGGGAGTGGATCACGCGAGCCAACACAGATTCTTGTTTATAACAGCATACTGCAATATAAAATATTTTGTTGTTACTTAATAATTGTGTCATTTACACGGATACATCTGATCTCTTCTGAATCGGTTTTAATTTTGCCTTCACAAATTATCATTAGTAAGATTTGACCTGCTTTATAAAATATTTACTTTTTATTAAAAAAAGTATTAAAAAAAGTACAGATAGTTTTGGAGACCATTAGACGTTAAATAAGTCTTTTTGTGAAGGTTGCAAAATATTATTTTGAATTTAAGTACCTTATTTGCCTTTTTGTGTCTTTAACTACCCTGGATGGTCTTCTCTATTATCATTTCTAGTTGTTTTCGCAGTGGGATTTATTTATGATTTAACGCCATGTCAGCAGCAGTGGCTATATTCATTATAAGAGGAAACATTTCACAATTCATTCGTTTCAAAACATTCATTTCAAAAAAATTATATAGCAATTTTGTTTATAAATAAATAAATAAATAAATAAATAAATATACAGAGACATACATTTAATAAATATAATAAGAAAATGTAATAAGAATAATTATATAGAGTCTTCCAGTCTTCATGACAAAAAAAAATAAAATCGTCCCTGGAAAATAATAAAAAAAATCTACATTGGGAAATTATTATTTATGCTTAAGACTATATACAGATTGTAACAAAGAACAACGAAACAAATTAAACTAAAAACATAAGAGGGAAAGGAGGATTAAACGCGATATAAACAACAACAAAAAGGCACATTCATGACATTTATTTTTATGAAAATCTCCTCCGGATTTTAGACTGTAGTACTCCGAACACTAGAAGGCAGTACCAATGTACTTTGCAGCAGAAGTCACACAGACGACATGTCTTCATTACTGAAGTGCGTGTTTACCCCTTTTGCAAGAAACACTCTTGCCAAAATGCACTACTCTTCAGGAGTCAGTATCAGGCTTTTGCCCAGTTATAAGTGCTCTTTTGAAGACCCAGTACACGTGACCGTGAGTGGCTTAAATCATCAACAACGCGTGGATCTGCGCTCTAAAATCACCGATGATAACGGACGTGTTTTCCAGGCTCGGGCCACTTACCAAGCAGACAATAACGGTCAGATCGACCTCAACCGCGACCCTTCTCTTGGTGGCACCTTTACGGGAGTTGAACCAATGGGCTTATTCTGGGCTCTGACAGGAGAGGTCGTAAGCTGGAAGTTTGCTCTAACAGACGTGACTCGTCCTGCTCTCGTCGACATTGAGGTTGTCAGTGACAATAGAGTCATCGCCAAAGTGACAAACGAAAGACATTGCTTGACCGATGGTGTCCGGAGGATTCCTGTAACCGAGGGCAGGATCAGAGGAACCCTTTTCATGCCACCTGGTCAGTTATGAAGCTGTATTGAAGCCCTCCATGTATTAGCAGTAAATACAGGCAATTAAATCCGTCTTTACAATTCAGCAGGTTATGCTACTCTTTATAAAGTCTGAAATGTAAAATGATAATTTACAGGGTCGCTTTTTAATAAAACCTATTAAATGAACTTCGATAATAGATACCAAATGTGTTATCAATATTCTGTAGTAGTAGCGCCTCCTCGTGGTAGAAAATAGTCTAACGCTACTGCTTGACACAACTGAAAAGGTCTTCTGTTGTCAACTATAAATTCATGCTCCATTGTGTAAACAGGCTTGGGAGGGCTACTTTAAAAATGTATTCCGCTACAGTTACAAATTATTTAACGAAAAAATAATTCAGTAACGAAATTCAAGCACCACAACAATATTAAAGGAATGTAATCTGAATACTTTTGGATTCTTTCAAGGTCACATATTTAAGTCAAGTATAACAATATTTCAAAAGTTCCCTGTCCAAATGGAAAATAACCAAAACCCACAATGACCAAGCAAATAAATATATTAAACGATAAGATTAAAATGTCAAAACTTTGTTTTATTATGAAGGGAATGCACACATTCTCTTCCCACGTAAACATTCATGCACACAGAAACATGTCTCCATTCAAATATTTTAGCACGTTAAAGGCTGACATTTCTCACTTAGGAGGTAATATTGGCGCTGTTTCCTAACATTGGTTTATTTATGGCAGCCCGCCACAATATCAACACTGACCGCCACAAAATACATTTTGCAATAAATCTTGCCTTCGTTGAATAAACATGAGCTCTGTACATTTCAAAATCAAACATAAAAATAACTTAAACATAAAATAAACTTTTCATTATTATTAATTAACAGTCTTTTAGTGAACAAATTTCTCTTTGAAATAAATCCAATTATAATGAATTTTCTTAGGGATAAAAATCTGTCTCAAATTCTGGTCTAAACTATAGGGAGCCCTTTTACATCTCTCAAAGTAAAAGTGAAGTGACGTGTATCTAAGTATTCTGACCCGTACTCAGAATTTGTGCTCTGCATAACCCATCCGGGTGCACACACACACAGTCGTGAACACACACCCGGAGCAGTAAGCAGCCATATTGCTGCAGGGCGGCTCATAAACTTTAAACATGGTGGAGGGGACAACCATTGCTGCTGTCAATGCTGTTCTCATAAGAACTATTATTGTGTTATTAAAATTTGGATAGTCTGTTAATATAATGTTCCATACATAATTACTATATTTTAAGACATTATTAGATGAATTAATAGATCATAATTAATGTTAGACCCTATTTGTTAATATAATATAATAATGAATCATAAATATATACATGATAAATAATCGTATATGTCACATATAATTTAACATTTTAAAAATTTCACAGACTTGTAAGGTAACTGTTCCCTCCTGGTGGAATGACCTGCCCAACTCAAAGTCCTTAGCCATCTTCAAGAATTGGCTAAAACTACATCTCTACTCTTTAACTACCTCTTTCTAACTCTAGCATTCTCTATTCTAATTCTATTCTTTAAAAAAAACTTGTCACTTTTAGACTTGCACTCTATTAATTTTGCATATTCACATATTGCTTGTTTTCTTTAAAAAAAACTAACACTAGCTTTCAGAATACTAATCTTTTTGTATCTGTCTATTTGTTTTCTTTTTATTTATTATGCAATTAACAAAAGCAAAACATGCCTCTAACACTAGCTTGTTCTATTCTTTTTCTATTCTATTTTCATTTTTTTTATTAGACAATAAAAAAAAACCTTGCTACATTTACTGTGTTAAGGTAACTGAGACATGTTATAGCACTTGCAGATCATTGCTCTTTTGTTGATTTTTGATCACTTCCATTGTCCTCATTTGTAAGTCACTTTGGATGAAAATGTCTGCTAAATATCTAAATGAAATAAAAAGTAAATGAAAATGTTAAAAAAAAATGGTAAGCTATTTAGAGTTTAAAAAAATCGGCAAAATAATTACATAATAATGTAATCCTAATTTAAGCAAATTAAAAATAAAAAAAAAACTAATCCCATCCAAGTAACAGTTGCAGAACTGTAAACAAATACTGGTAATAATTATAATCCAATTAAAAAAAAAAATTATATATATATATATATCTGTTGCAAGTTTACATACTTGAGAATGTGTTTTAAAGGTTTATTCCTCATAGATTATTTGTGTTTTTGGTGTTTGTTTTTTTTAGGGGGGGGGGGTTTAGGGTAACTTGTAATGGAGTTATTTTCACTCTAAGGTATCTTTACTTTTAGTGGTTTTCAGGTACTCTATACACTTATGTGTATTTCTACTATTTTTCTACTAAGTTAATGATGTACTATTATGATTTTTCAGGTAAAGGACCATTTCCTGGGATTTTGGATACATATGTATTTAGAGGAGGTCCTTTTGAGTTGAGGGCAGCTCTGTTGGCAAAGAGAGGCTTTGCTGTTTTTGCCTTGGCTTTCCAGGGCTACCAAGATTTACCCAAAAAAGCTGACAGATTTCACCTTGAGTACTTTGAAGAAGGTATAGATTTTCTACGGCAACAACCAGAGGTTAGTATGTACACCCATTCATATGTATATATATATATATATATATATATATATATATATATATATTATAATGTTGTGGAAAAGTTAATTTAAGTAATTCAACTCAAATTGTGAAACTCGTGTATTAAATCAGTTCAGTGCACACAGAATTAAGTAGTTTAAGACTTTGGTTCTTTTAATTGTGATAGTTTTGGCTCACATTTAACAAAAAACCCACCAATTCACTATCTCAACAAAGTAGAATATGGTGACATGTCGATCAGCTAATCAACTCAAAACACCTTATGTGGATTGTCAAGCAAAATCTATTCAACAATTTGAGTGAACTTCACAAGGAATGAACTGAAGCTGGGGTCAAGGCATCAAGAGCCACCACACACAGACGTGTCAAGGAATCTGCTGAACCACAGACAACATCAGATGCGTCTTATTTGGGCTAAGGAGAAGAAGAACTAGAGAATCTATGTGGTATTGTCAAGAGGAAAATCAGAAACAAGAGACCAAAAAATGCAGATGAGCTGAAGGCCACTGTCAAAGAAACCTGGGCTTTTATACAGTACCACCTCAGCAGTGTTACAAACTGATCACCTCCATGCCACGCCGAATTGAGGCAGTAATTAAAGCAAAAGGAGCTCCTGCCAAGTATTGAGTACATGTACAATAAATGAACATACTTTCCAGAAGGCCAACTATTCACTGAAAATGTTTTTTTTTTTTAATTAGTCTTATGAAGTATTCTAATTTGTTGAGATAGTGAATTGGTGGGTTTTTGTTAATTGTGATCCAAAATCATCACATATAAATATACATATAGTTATATTATTATTATTATTATTATTTATTTTCTTTCAAAGGTCAAAGATCAAAAAATTGGCCTAGTGTCCATATCAAAGAGTGGAGATCTCGCTTTGTCGATGGCAACATTTCTTCCTGGTATATCGGCTACTGTGTCGATCAATGGATGCAATGCCAATACTTTGGTTCCCATCTACTACAAAGACATTTTTGTTCCACCCCTCTTGTTTGATGTTAAGAGAGGAAAAATGACACCATCAGGCTTTTTGGATATTGGGGATGTTATGAATGACCCAATGTCAGAAGAAGGCCTTCCTAGCGTCATTCCCATTGAACGTGCCTCAGGTAACTTCATGTTTATAATGTCAGAAGCTGACAGGAATTGGCAAACTGCCTATTACGCAAAACTTGCATGCGAAAGACTTAAAGCACATGGGAAGGATAACTACGAGCTGGTGAGGTATGAAAAAGCAGGTCACTTTATCGAGGTGCCCTATATGCCGTTTTGTCTTGCCAATTTTCATGCTGCCGCTAACCAAGTGGTTTACTTTGGCGGCGAACCTAAGGCCCATTCAGAGGCTCAGCTCGATGCATGGAAGAGGATCGTGAATTTTTTCAAAAAACACTTAGCTTCTGATGATGACAGCAGCATATCTAAACTATAAGGAAAAAGGGAAAAATTAAGTCAATATCATAGTCATAATATCCAACTAGTGTTGACTTGAATTACTTTAATTTCTAATTTAGTTATAGGCACAGTATGTACGTTTTCGCAGCTAGAGGGCGCATATTCAAAACAAACAAGAAACAAAGGCATAGTTTGATGATGTCGTTGATTGTGTGTGGAATCATGGGAGTTGTCGTCTTCATCCCCACAGTCTGATGGGACTCGGGCAGAAATCATGTACACTTATGAGCTAACGTATTAAAGACTTATTAAGGTCAATGTAGTATGAAGCAAGGTGGGGCTAAAAGCCGTGGAAGTGAAACAAGGTTGCTGGAGTGATTGCTAATGAAGGACGAGCACGATACACGGCTCGATAGAAGAGCTTTTATTATGGCACTGTCGACCTCTTCCACTTCCACCGGTCATGTAAACAGCACTGTTTTATACTAGATACATTTGAAAGTTCTGTTATAATGCTATTCTCTACATTCGTCACCTGTCTAATGAAATGCATAACAAATTGCTTATTTCTCTGGATTAAAAAAATTCTCCAAAACATTTGGGGTAATGTAAGTACACAAGTCAGAAAAATATGTTATATATATTACACTGTTCTAGTGATTTTAATAAAAAATCTTACATATTGTGCCTTTAAGTAATCAAGAATGTAAAAAAAAGATCAAACTGAATGAAGCACATGTATTATTTGCTTAAAAATCATAGAATTCATGCAGAGTGTGAAATAATTGTTTGAAAATCAAACTCCTATTTGTGTGTTTCTTAATCACACATTGCTGTGCATTTTTGCATTAAAACTCAATTTAAGTCAAATCAAATCAAATGGATTGAAATTCTTATATTGGTGATAATACTTGTTTATCTGGATTTCTGTAGCATTCTCTCTGTCTGTATCTCTACATTAAGTTTGTTTTTATTAATTTATTTTGTACAGCCCCAGGTGCCTTTATTTTAAAGAAGCCTTGATGACACCTTCAGCCTTAGAGGTGGGCAAATACCGGTTTGTTTTCCTCAATCTTTTCTTTCCTGAAGAATGTTTATGTCTAGATAAAAAAACTGACTTGATAAACAGACTTGTGATTGAGATCTGCATCTATGGGGATTGGTTATACTGTATGCAGCATACACTTTTATGTATTACCCGGAGCTTCCAATAAAATGACTGATATCTTGAGATTATGGTTTTGTATGTTTAATTGTATGTTTAATTGTTAGTAGATGTGTCAGTGGAATACCAGACATTAGGAAGACAGTAATCCAAATAAATCTTTCTGTGCCACAACAACACTAAACATTACCATTGTGTTTAACAATATTATACGATTTAAGGTTTAGTTGACCCATAAATAAATAAATAAAAAAAGTTTCACCATTTTTCAACTGTCCATACAATGAGAGTCAAAAGGTTTTACAAAATATCTGTTTTTGTATTCCAAAAATTAAATAGTTGAATGGGTTTGGAATATCATGAAGGTGAGTATGACAGAATACATAGAATACATTTTTTTGTTGTTGAGTGAACTGTCCCTTTAAGTTCGTTGCAGTATATAGCTGCCATTAATTCACATGAACCAGTACATGAAAGTGAATCTTATAGTGCTGATGATTGTTTTCTTTCTGATGCATCAGTGTGTGTGTGTGTGTGTTTAAACATTGAGATCCTCTCTTTGCAAACCTCCAGTGGTACTTATTGCTAACCTTTTAGAGAGCACTGTGATAAGGACACCCTCCAGCGGTCTGTGCTGTTTAACCCGGACTACTTAAGATGAAGCTCTTAAGAGTTCTTGCATGTGGATTCAGTGGAAAAGATTATTTTTATATTTGCAGAAGAGCTGTTACTATAATCTGCAGTGCATGACATTTCCATGAACTGATGATTGTGTTCTTGAGTGGGGAATCACAGAATAATTTAAATATTAACTGTGATCTGTGCTGTGATTATTTAGGCTGGTATAGTTTGGAATTAGGTGAAACCAAAACGGCCCTAGAAAACAACACACACTTTTTTAACTGGACTTTTGACTCTATACCTTCTAGTTAGGTACTGTGTCCTTGTGTGACAACTTGCCCCAGTCTCATTTCATGCAGGCATTAGAGATTCCTCATGTGTTGTCTAAAATCTCCTCTGACCAATGACCACTAGCTTTACTATTACAGAACAAGAAAACAAATGCAACACGTAGACAAATACAGTGTGAGGTTTGCACATTCAGTAGATATAGCGTACTGCAAGGAACTAGTTTAACGTGATATAGGCCTACATGCTGGCGTTTTGCTCACTGGATGAATTGTTTACTTCACAATAATGAAAAGTGCTCAAACAACGTTTTTTTCCTCCCGTGGATTCGTTGCAGTGAGTGTCTGAATACACTCAATCCAAACCTCTGCTTCAAAATCTCACGCGCATCTCGAAGACGCCGTGACGGACGGACACGGTGACGTTTTATTGTAAGCGCCCACCGTTCATTTGAAGAAATAAAGCGCTATTGTCACTCGTGCTGAAGCCCAGTTGTCAGATCGCACACTGACTCGATATTTAGCGAGATATGCGTTTACCAAAAATCGTTTTTGACTCTTGGATATGGCTATGATCATTCATAACGATCTCATACGGGTATGTTGGTAATTTCTCTCTCTACGGCTTATCGTAGCTACACTGTTTAGACATTATTATTAGAATTCAGTTGCATATTTTATAACCCAATGCTCGCGAAATATTGTATAAAACCCGTATTATTTTATGTTCGTCTATTCACACGGCTAGTGAAATGAAGTTGAGTTGTGAGACGCGAGATGAGTCGCCGTCACTGTCGTATCGCTCCATCAATGACACCGTATATGAGATCTGTACGGTGTAATCGAAATTATGCCAAATCTGCCATGTGCAGTCCTGTATGGGGTATTTTATTATTGCGAACGATCTCCGTCCAGCGTTTTTTAAAATATGTTTTGCGTTTTCGATCATTTTGAGGGACTGGAGAAAACTCGCGAGTTAATCATGTTGGTCACAACATCATAACGCTCGAGCATTGTTCACCAATAACGTGCGCGCGGCGAGACCAGAGCCGAAGGATTCGCGTGGCGCCTCAGATATGAATGATGATGGAGGCGGATAACGCGGAGAGCTGGTTTCCTCTGTCAGAAAACGGAAGCACAAGTTTAAACGCATCTAACCTGGGGTTCCTAAACGCGTCGTCTCCGGTGGGTCTGTGGGGTGATGCTCAGGATAAAGAGGTGACACAACTGGAGGAGATCCTGCACGCGCAGGAAAGAGCCTACAAAGATTTCACTACCACCATTCAAGTTTTCATCCTCATCGGCTCCCTTTTGAGTAAGTAGACAAAAAAGAGGATTCTAAATGTTTGGCTATTCACCATCAAATGTGTACGGGCTTCATCTCTAAATCTATTTTAATTAAACGAACAATCACATATAACTGGTTAATTGATGCGATAAACGGCTTACATTTTGATCCTATTATGAATTAATGGAGAATCGCAATGTGCTTGTGAATGGATAACCACGCTAAAGGTTATAGTTGGGGCACAAATTTTATTTGGAATGTGAAAATTTTACAATCATGATCACAAGCTACATATTTTCCGTTATGAATCACATTTTTAGCAGATGTTACATTTTATGTTCATACCAAATGAGGGATGAGAAATTGTTAACAGAGTTATTGAGCATGACGCAAAGGTGTTATAATTAGACATTCTACAGCAAATATTTTGGTTTCCCAAACTGTACAATGAAGGCAATTAACAAACAAAAAAAGTTGTTATATTTAAACATTATGTGCCAAGTTCACACTTGATTCTGTTTTACTTAAAATCTAAAATAAATAAATAAATAAGGTTTGTATACATACTGTAGGTCTTAGTATAAAAAATGTAAGCTTGGTCAAAGCGTGGAAACTTATGGGAGGAAGTGATGTTGAATAGCTGTTTTGTGTTATTAGTTTTCTCTAGGGAGCATAAGTGCAGCTTTATGTTCACTTCTTTTGTAAATGTTTATTCAAGTATTGACCTTAACTCAGTGTTCATTTCCTTTCTATATGATGATATCTTTCTAAATTAGTAGAAACAGCATTTTAATCACAAGTTGCTTGCAACTATATGTTTAGAGTTAGCGGACCCCTGTCCATACTTTAGATTTTTACAGTACATCACAACTTGTCGTTGACACTTTGTACAAACAGCTTGTTTTTTTTTTTTCTAAAATCAAAACAGACACTATATTAGAGAGCAGTGCTATTTTAATTATTTGCCATGCCAGAGATATTTCCAAGAAAATGTGTTAAGATGATTGTGTGAATTCTTACACATTGCAGCAAAAAAACTATCACATCTAGAAGCCAGTGATCATGCCACAAATCAGAAACAAACAAAAGGTTGAGATGTTGTTTTAACTTGGTTCATTCATGCTTCAACTGATACAAACAGAGAAATGAAATGTTTCCCCAGTCAGTCACATGCCATGTTTCTAAGAAGGCTTTTTCACGACAACTGCTTACTCTGACAATAATACCTGCGACAAAAAAGACAGAATTTTGTTTACACCGATTACATATATATGCTGTAGAACATGACTGATAATCTTATAGAAATTATACAATATTTAGAGAAAGAGAGGTATGCAGAGCCTCCTCACAATAAATAAGATTTTAGCATTGTTTATAGTATAATGTCCTTTTGTTCTTTCTTTTTCTTTTTTTCTGAACTACGTCAAAGGGTGGCAGTTTTGTCAAGACTCAAACAAACGAGCCATCACATGACTAATTAGCATACAGACGCTTAGTTTGACCGTAATCTGATTATCTGTTTCTGCACTGGATTAGGGCTCAAATTTCAGAAAAGTTGGGAATTTTGTGTTTCAGACATTCATTGTGATTACTAGTGACGGAAGTCATTGTGGCAATTGGTTAATCATTATTTCACTCAGGTTTCAGCCTGAGTGAAATAACACTATTAGCCATGGGCATACTGGAGAATTCTAGGAACAAATTGACAATTGTCCAGCACTGTCAGTGTGCACTCAAAATGTCACCAGAGTAATAACACAGAGGCAGCTGCAGATAGATTCCACTGTGCTTTGCCCGTTACACCTGCATGGTAATGGGAAAAGATGAAAGTCACAGTCATTGTGGAAAAGATGCACCTTGAAAAAGTGTGTCAAGCGTAATAATGGGTCTGGGTAGAGAGCACCTGTCACCTAAGTGCTCCGCTCACATCAACATCCAAGGAAAGATACACCTCAGGCTCCATTTCAATTCAAGCCATGTGAATTCCATCATGTCCATGCATAATTTCTGCAAAGTAAATGAACCTGGCATAGATTTCCACTTAAAGTGACATGCTGCATTTCCATTTACTAATACTTTTTCTACATGCTTTCTCTTATTTAAATGATTAACTATGGTGTGAAGAAATGAAGCAAACTATGGAAATGCTTATCAGTTACAGCTGTGTTGTCATGTCATATTAAAGAATATTCTTGGTTAAGTATAAATCAGGGTTCCTAAAATCTTGCCCTGGAGGGCCAATGTGCTGCAGAGTTTAGGTCCAACCCTAATCAAACTCACCTACTTGTGACTTTCTAATGATGCTTAAGACATTGGGCTGTGATTATGGTTAGAGCTAAACTCTGTAGGAAAGTGTTATATATTCATGAGGCCAGCCACCAAATGCTATCAAAACATACTTTACTGGTGTTCAGATCACATATTGATTACATCACATTTCACACGTGCAAATCACATCACGTGATTTAAATACCCTCTTCCCAGGCATAGGAACCAATGACTGCTCATCATGCATATATACACATTATCCCAAATACACCACATTTCCTCCCCCATTAAAAATCATACACCACATTATCAGTTCAAAAGCACCACATGTGTTCAAATTCTCAATTTCTAAAACGCTGTGGTAATTTAATAGTTCGTTTAGAGCGACGTAGACCCCCTGGACTTGGAATCAGGGGTTCTGTTAGTTCAAGAGGTACCTCAGAGTCAAATGTACCTGTAATGCGCAAATGTAATGCGTGGTCTCAATTGATCACCATGCCGTCTATACACAGTATCCGATGCTGGATCATGTACCTTGTACGAAACAGGTCCTGTCTGTTGTGTAATCACTCCAGATAACCACTTCGGATCTCCTCCCACTGTACTTCGCAGGAAAACAGAATCATCCACAGCAAAGGATCTCTCTCTTGCCCGATAGTCATGTTGATTTTTCTGCAAATACTGTTTTCTGCGAACCGTCTCATGAATGTTTGGTTTCAGGAAGTCCAGCCTGGTGCGGATGTGTCTCTTTAAAAATAAATCAGATGGTGACTGACCTGTGGTACAATTAGGAGTTGTGCGATAGCGCAATAAAAATAAAGATAGTCTATCCTCAATGCACATTTGCTCATTAGTCAATTTCTTCATACCCCTCTTGAACGTCTGGACATATCTTTCTGCCAATCCATTTGTTGCTGGGTGTTTTGGTGCACTTCTGGTATGCATAATACCATTCTGCTTCACAAATCTTTGGAATTCATCAGAAGTAAAAGTAGTTGCATTATCAGTCACGATTTGTTCAGGTAATCCATATGCAGAAAACAATCTCTTCAATCTGGTAATAGTAGCTTGAGAAGTAATCTGTGACATACGAAAAACTTCCAACCATTTAGAATGAGCATCAACAATGATCATAAACATGACAATTTATGTTATATATTCATGAGGCCAGCCACCAAATGCTATCAAAACATGTTGTTCAAGAACGGACCAGCAAAATCCACATGCAACCTTTTCCAACACTCACCCGGGAATTCCCAAGGATGAAGAGGGACGTGACTTGGCATTCTTTGTTCTTGTTGACAGATTTGACACTCCTTGCAAACTCTTTCTATATCCGTATCAATTTTAGGCCACCACACATATTTACGAGTCAGAGCTTTCATTTTAACAATGCCAGGGTGTCCTGAGTGAATTTCCTGTAACACTGATTTTCGAAATTTGAATGGTACAATCACTCGTGTGCCCCATAGCAGACATCCCTGTTCTACTGACAGTTCATCTCTTTTCGCGTAGAATACTTTCAAATCATCTGACACTTCAATTGGCCAACCTTCCATGACATAACGAAACACTTTAGAAAGTTCTTGATCTGTTCTTGTCATTCTGGCAATCTGTGCTGCATTTAGAGGAGCTTCTTGAAGATGGTTTGTCAAAAGTGTGTTGATATTTGCTGAAATGGCTTCTGTTCCTACATCGGTAATTTCAGGTAATGGAATTCGTGACAAGCCATCTGCATTTCCATGATCTTCTGCCTTGCGATACATGATATGATAATCATATGCCGACAAAATTATCACCCACCGCTGAATGCGAGCGGCAGCCATCATTGGGAAATGCTTATGTTCACCAAACAGAGTCACTAATGGTCTATGATCAGTTATCAAATTAAAAGATCTTCCCCAAAGATACTGATGGAATTTTTTAACTCCATAGATCACACTCAAAGCTTCCTTCTCAATCTGTGAATATTTCTTTTCAGCAGGGGACAAAGTACGTGAAGCATATGCAATGGGATGCTCGTCACCATTTGGCATGATGTGCTGAAGCACCGCACCAATTCCATAAGCGGAAGCATCACATGCTAAAGTCAAAGGCAGTTGTGGATCATAGTATACTAGCACTTTGTCACTGGTGAGCAATTCTTTACATCTACTAAAAGCACCTTGTTCCTTTTTCCCCCAGCACCAAGCAGTTTGTTCTTTCAACAGTCTATACAGTGGTGCCAACACTGTGCTCTGCTGTGGTACAAAGCGTCCATAATAATTTACCAAACCTAAAAAAAACTCGTAGTTCCTTCACATTTGATGGTGCTGGCGCATCTTGAATAGCTTTTACCTTGTCTTTTGTCGGATACACCCCTTTTTCATCGATCACATGACCCAGGTATTCAATCCGTGTTTGTCCCCACTCACATTTACATTTCTTTACTCTTAAGCCTGATTCTTGAAGACGCTGTAAGACTTTGCAAATGTTTATTAGATGTTCTTGCTCATCTTTACCTGTGATCAACAAATCGTCCAAATACACAATCACTTTCAGATCTTTCATCAAATTTTCCATTATTCGTTGAAAAATGGAAGGGGCTGAACTGATGCCAAAAGCAAGACGATTATACACATATAATCCCTTGTGAGTGTTGATTGTCGTATACTTCTTAGAATCATTATCCAGCACGACTTGTTGATATGCTTGTGCCAAGTCAATCTTGGAAAACAACTTCCCTCCACTCAAAGTGGCTAATACTTCCTCGATCCGTGGCAAGGGATACACTTCAGTGTTGGCAGCTTGATTAACAGTGACTTTGTAGTCTCCGCATAAGCGAATTGTGGAATCTTTTTTTATAACAGGAACAACTGGAGCAGCCCACTCGCTGTATTTTACTGGGGATATAACATTAGCTTTTTCCAGTCTATCAATTTCCTTCTCCACACGCTCTTTCATAGCAAAAGGAAGAGGACGACTTTTAAAAAACTTGGGTGGCACATCTGGTTTCACTGAAATAGTGGCTTTAATGTCCTTTAAAGTGCCCAGCTCATCCTTAAAGACTTCACTATATTTGTCCAGCACTTCTTGAATGGACCCAGGCTGCTTACTCACATGTCGAATTATCTTCCAATTCAGTTTTACTTTCTGAAGCCAGTTTCTCCCACACAGGTTTGGACCATTCCCTTTGACTACGATCAGTGGTAACTCATTCACTTGATCCTCATATTGTACAGTAGCTGTGAATTGACCCAACACTGGAATGCATTCACCGGTGTAGGTCTTTAACTTGACTCTAGCTCCCTCCAGTGGCAAATGGGCAAACGATCGTCTATACTCTTGTTGTGAAATGATGCTTACAGCCGCTCCTGTATCAATCTCCATCAATAAATCCTGCTGATTCACAGTAAAATTTACTCGGAAAGACTGTTTCTCAGTATCACTTAACATGGAAAACATTTCCAGCTCCGGCTCTTCAGCATGCATATAAGCTGTTACTTTGTGCTTGTTCTGTTGTTCAGCATATTTACTGTTAGGATGTGACTTCATTTTAACTTTGCAAGCTCTCTTTATATGCCCAATCACTCCACAATTGTGACATTTAGAGTTTTTAAAATAACACTCCTGTGTATTATGGTTTTTCCCTTTACAACGATAGCATTGTCTCTGGTTATAAACAGTCTTTGCATTTACCTTATGCACTGTTGTCGCTGAATCCTCTGTTTTCCTCAGCTGTTGCGTATCTCGATCTGCGGTTTCCATACTATGAGCAACTTCAAGTGCCCGTGCAAAAGTGAGTGTGTCTTCCGAAAGCAATCTTCGTTGACATGCTTCACTTCGGATTCCGCTGACAAAACGATCACGTAGAGACTCATCCAAACTTGCACCAAAGTCACATTTAGATGCACACTGTTTCAGTTCAGCAACATACTGGGACACAGTTTCATGGGGCTTTTGAACACAGCGCTGAAATCGGAAACGCTCAGCTATTATTAACGGCTTTGGTTCAAAATGGGCCTTCAAAATGTTCACAATTTCTTCAAACGTTTTATCCTTTGGCTTCGCAGGCTGAACCAGATTCCGTAGTAATCCATATGTGGACGCTCCCACAGCACTAAGCAAAGTCGCTACTTGCTTCGTATCATCCACATCATTTGCAATCATGAACAATTCCGCTCGTTCAATATATGCAGACCAGGACTCATTTTCCGGTTTATACTCATCCAATCTTCCGATTTGCGCCATGTCTTCTCACACTTTATCCTCGTCGCCAATTTATGTTATATATTCATGAGGCCAGCCACCAAATGCTATCAAAACATACTTTACTGGTGTTCAGATCACATATTGATTACATCACATTTCACACGTGCAAATCACATCACGTGATTTAAATACCCTCTTCCCAGGCATAGGAACCAATGACTGCTCATCATGCATATATACACATTATCCCAAATACACCACAGAAAGTGGATCTCGTGTGCCAGATTTGAGGATCCCTGGTATAAGTTAAGGTCAATGGACAGCCTTTGACTTTCAAATTGTCCCTCATGGACTGTGGAAGTAAATAGGACCAGGTTTGGAGTAGAAGCAGAAATGTATGTTCATGACTATATTAGAACACTTTCCTGTTAAGAGTTATTAGACCTGTAAAGGTAAATCATAATTTTTATAGGAATTTTAGGGTTTCAGATGATAAATTGTATTTGGTTAAAAATAAAAAACAGTGATACTTTAACTGTAAGTGCTTTACAGTATCCCTCTTTTTGTGATTTTTTTTGTGTTTTTTTTTTTTAGAAAAGAGGAAACTGAATTTTGTGGTAATCAACATTATGCTACAGTTGTTCTCAATTGAGCTTGTACTGAACCCAGAAAATCCTTTAAAAAAAAAAAAAGAATTACCCCAAAAGTGTTACCCCTCATGTGAACATCTCAGTAGTAGAAGCGCTTGGTTTCTATGTGTCTGTGCATGCTAAGCCTTTGGTTCCTTCTCAAATCTTATACCCTGTGCTGTGAGCCTCATTTGTCCTCAACAGCAGCATAAGAATGCCATACTCTTGCTTACAGGAACCACAAAGGGAAAAATGTTTGTTTCCCCCTTCAAATTAGCGTGCAATCTTCAGGTACCTCATTGCCATGGGAACTGCTGTAGACAATAAGATGAGGGCTGCTCATGTCCCACTCACATTCAGTTGTCTCCTTAAACACTGACATAGGCTTGTAACACTCCTCAACCTTTTCTCCTTTCCATCTCTTCGTCCCCAGGCAATGCTGCAGTGCTGTGGTGTACTTGTTACACCAATGTCTTCAAATCTGTCACAAATCTCTTCATCAAGAACCTGGCATGTTCTGGGATTTGTGCTGGGTTGGTGTGTGTGCCCTTTGACATAGCCTTGAGCGCCAGTCCACTATGCTGCCTATGGGTCCATACACTCCTGCTGTGCAAAGCCATCAAGTTCCTACACAGGCTTTTCTGCTCTGCCACTGTGCTCAGCTTTGCTGTCATCGCCCTGGATAGGTGAGAGGCTATGCATGCTAATTCACCCATCTTTTGCTAACAATGAAAGTGTAATTGTTTCAGATTTGAGGTCACTAAGGGTCTCAGCCAAACAGTAATTAAAACAATTGGTAAGATAATAATATGGTGAATGATCTCTTTAGAAAATCTGAAAACTCTTACAGTTGTAGTCAACACATGGGCACCAGCTGTTTCACAGATTAGTGCTTCCATAGCAGCCTACTCCGCCAGAACCTTTTTCAGTTCATTGAATAATTTATTTTGCTTAACACAGAAGCCTTTCTTGAGACGTTTGTTTCACTTCAGAAAAAAAATGCACCTTTCAGGCACAGAGCACATAATAAAACGTACTGATTTTCTTATTTGACAACATTTTCTTTTGCGTTTAATTGTGCTATAAACAAGTTAGTCCACTAAAAAGTGTAATTGTTATGTAACTGATTTAAATAGGGCTGGCAAATGTTTAAACAAAAAACATTTAGCACAATTTGTTTAGATAGATTTTTGTGAATCTAAACCATTCAACTAGTATAAGTCCGATCTCTAAGCAAAACAGTGTAGTCTTACTGATTCACAAACAAATTACTTTTATGAGTCGCTTCCTTTTAGTCAGTATCATTCAGTGCAACTTGTATAGTCTGATCTATAAATGACTTATGAACTAGTTCTTTTAAATGAATCAGACTTATTAGCATGACCAGTGTATTCCAACTGATTCCCAAATAAATGACTCTTTATAGTGAATCAAAGCCATTAAGCTCAACTAGTACAGTCCAGTCCCTGAACATTAGCCAAAAGAAAGCTGCTTGGTTTGCAAATTACTTCAGTGTGAGCTGTGCGTTGTTTGTCTATTTTAACAATAGTTAATGGACCTTTTTTGCCTTTGAAATTTCATACATATTTTGCTTATGTGACTGCACCTTAACAGTGGTGCCTTCCCTGTTTCACTTCCAGGTACTACTCAGTGTTGTATCCTCTGGAGAGAAAGATATCAGATGCCAAATCCAGAGACCTGGTTATCTACATCTGGGTACATGCGGTGGTGGCCAGTGCCCCTGTTTTTGCCATAAGCAATGTGACGGATGTCTACGCCACCTCTTCCTGTTCTGATGGCCAATCACTTGGACATCTGGTTTACATGATCACATACAGTATCACCACACTCATTTTGCCACTAGCAGTGGTGTTTCTAGCCATGGCACTAATCCGCCGCGCACTAAGCACCAGCCAGAAGAAGAAAGTGATCATTGCAGCACTGCGCACCCCACAGAACGGCATTTCCATCCCGTATGTGTCTCAGCGCGAGGCTGAACTTCATGCCACTCTGTTATCCATTGTTCTAGTCTTTGCACTGTGCAGCATTCCCTATGCTGCTCTGGTCATATACCGTTCAGTGCTTGGAGCTGCTAAAGCCTCGTCTTGGTTACAACTGACCGCCGTGTGGCTGCCAAAGGTCTCTCTTCTCACCAACCCACTGTTTCTTCTCACAGTAAACCGCTCTGTGCGGCGTTGCCTTCTTGATATGCTAGTACGCTTGCATCGACGCTATAGCCGAAGAAACATGGTCAGCATTGGGGGTCTGGCTGAAGGAGGGCCACTAGAGGGCGATACTGGGGTTCGCTCTGGTAGTCAACTCCTGGAGATGTTCAATATCGGCCAACAACAGATCTTCAGACCAAACGAGGACGAAGAAGATGAGAATGACATTTCCTCTGTGGCCTCTGCCAACATTCAACCCAAAGATGAAGGACAGGGTGGAAATGGAGGGGTGGCAAGAGAGCTGCGTCAGCCGCAGTCAGGGGACGTGAAAAAAGAAGAGGGCTTAGTGTTACCAAAACATTCTCCTATTCAGTCATGTGCCTATTCCTCTTCACAGGTCGCCCCGGTGACTCCCACAGACCCCGAGGATACAACACAGTTTGGTTTTGGGCCATTTGAGTTGCCTCCACAGTGGCTACCTGAAACCAGGAACAGTAAGAAAAGACTCCTTCCTCCCCTGGGTAACACACCAGAGGAGCTGATCCAGACCAAGCAGCCCAAAGTTCGGCCCGAGAGACGCATCAGTAGAAACAATAAAGTTAGTACCTTCCCCAATGTAGATCCATGAAAAAGAGTGCAGTAGACCAAATCGTAAAAAGCCAAAAATGAAGATTGGTTGTGTTTTATATCTAAAGTTATTTTGACATGATCTTCTATGTGAGTGCAGAACAATGAAGGACATGGAGAGTATTTGTTTACAGTAGAAAGTAGGAGGGGTTTACATGCTCTCATGCTGTCTATTTGGACAATTTAATAGATATCCCTTCATCTACTGACAACAAGAAATTGATCTTTCAGAGGAAATTCAAGAAAAAACATAAGGTAGGCATGGACTGTATGACATTTGTTTTGTTGGAATGGTCAATAAAATTACAATCACAATCAATTTTTTGTAGATACGTTTGCTGTGTTGAATTTGACTAATGTGCCCTGCTTTACTTTTATTTACCATAATCTATCTCACATAGCTTGAACAGCTAGTTAAAAAACGAATGTATTGCACTCAAAATTAAAATATTATTAATTATAAATGAACTTTCATGTACACTACCATTAGAAAGTTTTTTTTATGTTTTTGAAAATGTCCTAATGCATCTCACATGTATGCAAAGCGTGTGCAAAGATTTCTTACATGACAGTTATTTGAAGAAAAAAAAACCTTCTCTTTCAATCTTATCTGTCCAATTGTAAAATAAATATTAGGTATTTAAAAAGGTTCTTAAATGCTGACGATAAAGGGACACATCTATTTCATGTCATTGGTTCATTAAATCTCTTCTTGACCAATATTCAGTATATACAAATATCTATCTTCATTAAACACATTTTCACTCAGTTAATCACCTTTCATGGCAAAAGCAAAGCTAAAGATTAAGCACTTGCATGTGACTGAAAGGGAAATAAAATGTATTCAAGAAGGCTGCGTGTTTTTCTCCATATGCCAGTTTTAGTGCTATTAATTAAAAGTTTTGATGGATTTTAAAGTTGTTTAATGTGTTTTCCAAATCCAGAAACCACTAGCTTGGATTCCTGCTTGAGCTACACCACTACTGGTATGTGGAATTAACATAATACTTGTGATCTTTTCCACAATGGTTTAATGTAAAAATGTCAAGCAAAAGTGTTCTTTGGAAGTAAACTGATTGTCATCCATTTACATGGCACTTTCAAGTAAGCAGGACTTTTAAAGAAGCAGTATGTGTCTCTCAAATTCAGTTAAACTAAATACCTCACAATTGAAGTCAAGGGTTCATTAAATTAGAGTTGCATAGTGTCACAAATAGCTCTAAGACACGAAGGCTGAGGATCCAAATGCGGTGATTATTCAGAGGATAAACCACAGTCGTGATCCAAACAATAACAAGAAACACAGACGAAGAGTAATCCAGAACAAGGGGCAGAAACAACCAATACAAAGGAAAACAGGAAATAACAGCTCAGAAATGCAGTACTAAACACATACAGGACTTCACAATCACTAGCTGTGTTTCATTTTGAAGGCTGCATATGTCATCAAGGCTGTCTCAAAGTAGTACACCCCGAATGCGACCTTGAAATTTGACCTTCTTTCACAGAAATTCTGAGGATGCATGAGGCATATCCATCGCTACTACAGATAACCCACAATTCTTTGCATCGGTAACAACAACGGTTGTTTATTTAAAAAAAAAAATGGTGGGCAGGCAGATATAACCAAAGACTTTAGAATATTCTTAAAGGGACTCTGATGTAACATTACACACAAGCAAAGATGTAAATGTACATTTATTTATTAAATATAAAATGTAAGTATTTTTTAAGTTTTCATTTTTTTTAAGCGTGACAGAGATATGGGATGGAGTGCCCTCCGGTGGTTATCAAGGGCACTCCAGATGGCGATTGTGACAAAGCCTCCCCTTAAGGAGCAGCTTCCAGAAAGTGGGTGGAGTGAGCAGAACAGGGGGAGGGATGGAGAGCCAGGCCCATGGACAGGAAGTAGAGCTATTAGGCGAATTAGGGAGCATGAGTGGGGCTGAAGGAGCAGGTGACCAAGGCAGGGCCGGCAGAGCAGGAACACCAGAAGGGCAGAGCAAAAAAAAAAAGGGCTGATGGAGCTGAGGACCATTTCAACTGAGCTGATGGTGTAGGGGACCACCAAGATTGCTCAGGCTCAGCAAATGTCCACCATAGTGGAGCAGTTGAAGCAGGAGACCACCAAGGCGGATCAGGCAGGAAAGCAAAAGAGAGCACAAAGGGCATAACAATGGCTTCTGAGGCCATAATAGGACAGGCAGACAGTTCAGAAACAGTAACTTTGGCCATGAAATGGCAGGTGAAGAGCTCAGATACGGCCTTCTTGACCATGACAGGGCAGACAAGGGATTCAGAGACAACTTTCTTGACCATGAGACACTATAAATCAGTTCATGATAGCTGGGAATACTTGTATGGTGTCCATGATGGCTGAAGAATCTGGTATGATGTCTATGGCAGTTGGAGACCCTGGTGTGACTGCCATCTTGAGGATAGACTCGGGGCTGGCTGCCATATTATGGAGAGATTCTGGGCTGGCAGCCATGACGGGTAGATGCTCTGGAGTGACAGCCATGACAGGATGAGGCTCTGGAATGGAAGACACTACAAACACTCTGCTCTCGATCCTCAGAAAATCAGAATGTGCTCCTTGAGGGTAGGATTACCTTGGCACAGGCAGACTAACTCAACTGCTGGACATTCGGCAGTACACACCACCCAATAGAACAGTGGAAACAGAGCGATTGGGAAATGAGCGACACCTGCTCCACTCGCCGGTCTCGCGTCCCACGGTGGAGATCGGAAGGATACAAAAGAGGAGCGACAACAGTGAAGGACGAGAGAGGACCAGGCCTGGGTTTATTTTGGGTGTGTTTTTATTTGTATAAGGAGGGACGCGCTGCCGAAGATCCCTCACCACTGTGCTGAACCCGCGGTGCCATCGAGCAGGACGAGGGAGTGTGCCGCCATGGACATTCGAGGTGGTGGGCTAGAGTGAGTTGCCGGGGACAGATGAACGCGGTGCTGGCCGCCCGTGGTGTGGAGGGGCAGCTGCCATCCATGAGGGAATCGGAGGAGTCGGGCCGTTAACCAGGGAGCCGGAGCCTGCTGCCATCCTTGAAGGCATCCCCTGGAGGGGAAGTAGAGCGCAAGTCTCGTGGGTACCCCCCGGCGTAATTGTGAATTCTTACAATCACTTTGTCCAACAAGCAGCTTTGAGGCTCTCTGATCACTGTTATAGCACCTGCAAACAGAAACTGAAGTCAGCTAAACCTTTAACAAGGACTGTAAAAAGATGGACCAGTGAAGCATAGCAGAATTTACAAGCTTGTTCGACTGCACCAATTGGATTTTTTTTGAAGTTGTAGCCACCGATCTGGATGAATTCACAGAGACTGTAATAACAGACATTAGTTTCTGTGAGGATTTGTGCATTCCTGCCAGAACTCATTTAATTTATAACAATGACAAACCATGGGTCACTGCAAAACTCAAGACACCCAAAAGAACTAAAGAAGATGCTTGCAGGAATGGGGACAGAGTCTTGTAAAAACAGGCCAAAGTCACATTGACAAAGGAGATCAGAGAGGCTATGAGAAACTACTCCGAAAAGTTGAGAAATCAGTTTTCAGCCAATGATTCTGCCTCAGTGTGGAAAGGACTGAAAGACATCACCATTTACAGGACCCCATCCCCCAGCACTGTGTTGAATCAACAGCTGGCCGACGGTTTGTATGAGTTCTATTGCAGGTATAAAAAACCCTAACATCTGTGGTCATGAAGTCATTTGAAAGAATAGTGCTGGACCATCTGAGGAACATCACTGGACCCTTGCTGGACCCCTTGCAGTTTGCATACCGAGCAAACAGATCTGTGGATCAACATGGGACTGTACTACATCCTGCAACATCTGGACAGACCAGACTATTTGTGGACTTCAGCTTGGCCTTCAACACGATCATCCCAAACCTCCTCCTATCCAAATTAACCCAGTTCTCTGTGCCCGCCTCCACTTGATTACCAGCTTCCTGACGACTGTACAGCAAAGGATCCCTCTGTCAAGCTCCTGAACTTTGCAGACAACAACACATTTATTGGCCTCATCCAGGATGGTGACGAGTCTGCTTACAGACAGGAGGTTAAAGAGCTGGCTGTCTGGTGCAGTTACAACACCCTGGTGCTGAACATGTTCACAAACGCTGCTTTATCAAGCATTTCATGCAAGATAAAATGAAAATGAAATAAAGAAAATTCTAAATACAGTCGGTTTCCTTCTGAAGTACAGTGATATGAAAACACCCACACTGGTTTTTGATTTTGAAATGTGCAGTGCTCATGTTTATTCATTGAAGTCAAAGCCTTTTGGAAAATCTATTTGTGGCAGTCAGTTTTGATATTGTGGCGGCCCGCCACAAATAAATCAATGTGTGGGAAACCCTGTAGAGTGTGTAAAAGGGTTGGCAAAATCATTCTGGGTCCTTCACACCCAGGCCACTTCCTCTTTGAACTATTGCCATCTGGTCTGCACTACAGAGCACTGAGCACCAGAACAGACAGGCACAAGAACAGTTTCTTACCTCAGGCAGTCCACCTTATGAACAGTTAACTTGGCATTAAATGTAATGTGCAACACAATTTTTACATTTATTTATTTAAAACACCATACTTCATTTGTATATTATACCTCTACACACAAATGCCATCTATTGTCTATTTGTATATTGTGTATTTTTAAAA
Organism: Carassius auratus; assembly: GCF_003368295.1. NCBI lineage: Eukaryota > Metazoa > Chordata > Actinopteri > Cypriniformes > Cyprinidae > Carassius > Carassius auratus. Next base: position 930,562 of record NC_039287.1, read on the forward strand.
AAAATATTTGTTGTATATTATTATTTCCTATTCCTCTATTTCCTTGCTTATTCTATTTTGTTATCTATTTCTTGCCACTTTAGTCTTTTTGTGCTTTAGAAGTTTCTGTCTCCAAAAACAAATTCCTTGTATGTGTAAAAATACCTGTTGATAAAGCTCTTTCTGATTCTTAAAAAAAAAATAACATAATGACAAATAACACTTAGTCTACAAGTTTTTATTTTATGGACTTTATTGTTTCTAAGTGAATACTTAAAGCTGAAGTCGAAAATACAGTAAATCAGTTTAGGCAAATTGCTTAGGAAACTCCCTTCTATATAAGGATGGAGACATATTTATATTAATTAGGGTGACAATATGTCCTCTCATTCATGGACTTGTCCTGGCTGGGATTTCTAAATTCCAACTTTTAGGTCACATTCCTGTGATGTTAGCATCATTCTGCTATTCATTCACAGTCATTTGTAAGAAAATGATCCAGGATGCATTGATTTCACAGCAAATTTCTGACTACCATAATATATCGTAAAATAATACTCTTTAATTCTGTAAATTCCTGGCAATTCTTTACAGTGTACATGATCGACAAATAGTGGCATTCAAGAAGGTTGGATTTACAGAGAATGCTCAAAGCAATACAAATATGCATAAATATAATGTATGAGGACTGTAGCGAGCACGTCAATAGGAAAACAAAGCCAAAACCTTGAGATTTTAGGCAAATAAGAAATATCAGCCAGGACATATCTGGGAAAAAGAGGAGATTAATAGCATATCAAAATCAAAATATGGTCTTGGCAGCATGAGTGGTCTTGGCAGCATTCTGCAGTTATCAATCGCACATTGACGAGCTAGGCCTGAGGATGTCAGCTCTTTACATGAGAACTCAGCAGCAGAATTGGCCTCATCTGATGGAGGCTCACGGCTAGACTCCTAGACAAGTGTATTGTCAGAGTAAATACAGCCCATCTCAATTCAGCCTACCCACCGGCATGATCCTTGAAGGCAATTGCAGGGAGTATCATAATTACATCTCAAGTATCTGGATCCATGGACAAGGTGACAAAAGGGCTCTCATCGAAACTAGCACACAAAAAGAAGATCCAATATGTGCATTTGGGCTTTCTGAAGTAACCGTCATTTTTTCTTTTGAACAACATATTGAAGATATTGCATCAGCAATATCTACAGGGTCTAGCATAATCTCTAAAACGCAATGCTGTGACCAATATGGCTAGACAGGAACTTAAAACACTTGTTTTATTGGTTCACTTTAATCTTGTCTGGGAAAAACACAAGAGAATGTGATGCCATATCCTCATAATTCACTTCAGTGAATGGAAACGATCTCAATGACACCCTAAGCCTGCCTCCTCAAAAAAGAGCCAGATGAATTATACGAATTATACCCACTGCAAGTAGATTTCAATAAAATAAAAATGCACTGGATGTCCCTTTTGAAATTGGTAGAGGGGAAGAATAAAGCCTACAGAGCAGTGTGTTCGTATCCGAAAATATAGGCAATATTCTTCTTGTGATTATGGTGTTTTGAAAAATGACTGTCCTCCTAAAAAGGCTCCTCAGCCAGTCATGACTGTTAAGTAAACACTATTATCCAGTGTAAATGGCTGACCCAGGGCCACTCTGTAGATTACATTTGCCGAGGCAGCCTCCCTTTGAGTCATAAATCAATGAGGGCTTGAGAGACCTGGACCACATACAGCAGGCATAAAACAACACCAATTACCAGAAGCAACATAAACATTTTGCTTTATGTGGGGATATATGATGTAAGTGGTTTTTATTTATATCATACACAGTTTAGGGGAAAAAACCTTCGAATATCTATGGCTGCAGGAATCAGAAACATATATCTGGGGATATTGGACCGTTTTATGACGCATTCAGCATCTTTTGCTCTTTCTGTGAGGAAGTATAGTTCCTTTTCTATATCTGTTGGTTCGGGGTCTTTCATAACACTATATTGTTGAAATAAATCAGTTTGAATGACATAAGCTAATTTCATGTATTTGTTTATGACCCCCTCTCTTTACAGTGACAATTATTTTACAAGTGCTTAGATGTCTGGGTTGCATGAATGAGATAAAGTTTCTATGTCGCTCGGCACGTATTTGATGAAAATAATAATAATAATTATTCTGAGTGACTTGAGTGGCTTTGTAAAATAGAATTTGGATAAATACATCTGATTTAATCAAGAATAATTAAGAATTTGTCTCATTCATGAACACAGGACAAAACTTGGGAAAAATATAATAAAATGCTGCTGCTGTCAGCCAGTACTTCCATTTATTTGCATTAGAGGGCAGTGCAACCTAAGAAAATTTGGTCATATGAAAAAGTAGATTTGTTTAGGCTGACATGTTGTGAAATGAATTAGGATTATAATATTTCCTATTTCAGGCCAAGTATGCCCTAAGGTATCCACTTCTCTGCATTTTAAAATGATTCATATATAATTTACATGCTTAAGGCTCTGTCAACCCACAAAATCCTTAATAGACCTCAAATAAAACAACTCGAACTTGTCACATGACTCACACCAATAAACAGCATATCAGTTTCTAATCAAAATAATTAAGGTATTACCATACATTTTACCATTTTAGTGCTGAAGTACAAAAAAAAACTGTTTTTGAGTTTAGCTTAATTGAATAAATTCACATTATTATTATCACAATTAGCCACAAATATATATACAAAATGATGGATTTTGTTGTCAAACTGAAGGTTGTCCACTTTCTTTCAGGTTGTCATTCAGCTGGAAATCAATAGCAGGCCTTTGGCTTGAACTGAAGATCATATATTACACTGTCAAATTATGATTACCATCGAAAGTCTTGCAAATTCATTTAAAGGGCTTAAACAAAATTAAACGTATACTAAAGATGGACATTAAGCACTTGAAGATTAGCCTACTGAGATAACATAACCCTTTCATCTTAACATACCAAGGGCAAGAGCTGTCATTTACCGAATATGAACCACAGTTGTGTTGCAATCCACACTACAAGACCTGGCAGGTTTTGAGCAGAGCAAACTAAGGATGACTCTATTTTTCAATACAAAATGCTGTCCACTAGTTACGAATAAAACTCAAAATCCAAAAGTAGGTTAAAAGAAAAGTTACAACGGTATCAATAAGATGTAATGAGCTCCGGATTAGGGAAAGACAACAACAACAAAAAAGGCTAAGTGAAAAGTCATGGTGTATTAGACTGCCAAGTGTATCTCTTTTGCCAAGTTTTGTTAAGCAGTCCACAGTCATCAGCCAATCAGTATGTGGCTGTTATTGACAGATGGGAATCATCTAATAAGAGTCATAACACAAAATGTGTGACCTCATTGTAATTGATACATTGATACAAAAAAAACGTAACCATAAAAAGTTTTATTATTATTATTTTTTAATCTTCTGTTTTATTGTATAGTTGGTCTGTTACTTACCGTTTGAGTCAAATGAAGAGTGCTTAAGTTCACTGCAGTCAGTGGTGCATGTCACGCAGACAGTTAGCAGGTAGCAGCGTGTGTTGTCTCTGAAGAAGCTGTCCTAAAGAGCTCTTTCACTGTCTGTACTTGAGCCTCTCATAAAACAAAGCCCATTTTCCAAAAGAGCTCCAACATTCCCACATTATTACTTGGTCTACAAAAGATGAGTCACACCTTCCATTCAGCCAACCTGCTGGTCCAATCGCACAGCCACTCTCTCCAAGTGAATTCCTTTTAAAATGCTGTCAGGCATCATTTGCATTTACTTTATATTTACTGTTTCACACATAAAATGTTACACAAAAGACCCTTAACAACTGAACAACAGTAGTAGTAACCCCCAAACCCAGACAAGCTTGACTGGATAAACTCAGGTGAAGTTGCATAAAATATCCTTATTCAGCTTATTCAAAATTTACAGTGCAATAAAACCTAATAGGCTATATTTAGTTGTAGTATATTGCTAGTTTGTTTTATGTACTAGTGATCATTTAAGGAATAAAAGAGAAAGGTTTAGCACCTGACTATGGCTTGCTTGGAAAAACAAAAGAGACCTTTTTTTCCTAAATTTTTAAGATGTGCTGTTACCTAGCATCTGATTTTTCTTTAGCTGCTTCAAGAACAGCCATCATACCATCCATTTTATTCCCCTGTAAAGCTGACAACTGGGCATCAGCAAGTTTATTTTTTAGGTCAAACAAAGCATGTACTGACCACAGCAAACTTAAGATGCACTTTCATAGTCTTTGTACACTGCAGAAGCAAAATTCAGTTACATTGAATGTACTATTTCCGTTTGATTTTCTTTTGACAACATTCTTCTATGGAGTTGTCAGAATAAACCACCATAAGGTTTTTTCATATTTTTATTTTGAAGACAAGCTTAGACCTTTCTTTAATCTCTCCTCATATTTCTTTTGTAGTAGCCTATCTGTTTTGGGTGTCTGGCTTGGGATCAGCTCTGCTGAGTCTGTTTAAACTCAGGTACTGGGCCACAGCCAAGGGACAGCTGATGTTCCTACAGCGTCCATATTTTAATAAACACACATTATTGTTCATAGCTGTCGACACATACGCTGTATTTTGCACCACAACCTCTTGTATGGGTTCATTTTGAGCATTTTCCAGTTCAGTGACATGAGCATAGTGGAACTATAGAGCCTATATGTGAAAGTCTGATTCAAAATTTTAATTTAAAGATATACAAATGGTTATGTTTCTATGAAGGGAAGCAACTTATAGAACTAAGAGTTATCCTGTTTACTCAGAGTTCATACTTGGGTTCACACATCTCAACTTTGAGCATTGTACAGCCCAAAGAAACAGCTTTCGTTCCACAGATGATTATTTCATAGGTGGTAACAGCTTTCTTTTAATTAACAGGATTGATTTACGGAAAGAATGAGCTCAAATAATGAAGGGGGAGAGATGGAGCAACAGATTGAGGTTGTAGGGTACAGTCAGGCCATTGACCTGATAGCAAACCTTTTTCTTGATTGGAAATGACCCTCTTTAACACAAAAACAGGAATAGGTTTCTAAGCTTCAAGGGTATTATCAGGTGCATATGCTAAGTGCAGAGTTACCGTATGAATGCTAGGTTTACAGTGGATCAACAACGTTGGCAATCCCAATATAAAATTTAAGGCTTAACTTAAAGTCTGATGTTTAGGTATCATGCAATCAATGCCTCAATGAATCCTGAAAAACATGCATCTGTCCCTGTTTTTACATGCTATAAGATTAAAGGGATATATATAGGCCCCATCTAATGTCTTAGATGTCTCACTCTTTAAAGAGTGATAGCTATAAATATTATCATTTTTTTTTTTCACTTTAAATTTTTACAGTTTGATTATGTTTTAGTTTGATGACGCCATCCTCGGGGAAGTGGCATTATGTTTGATGGGAAAACGACATCAGCACAGACATCAGTGAGTATTAGCATAATCATTTGATTAATTCTGTGATGTTGTGGTTTTAGTTTAAGTGCTTGAACTTGACCGGAGCATATTTCTGAAAATCTGGTCATGCTTTTTATAGAAATTCATTTTTTTTAGTTAAGCTGTGTTGAATGTATTGATGTAAAAGTCAAACAGAGCTAAATAAGAGACAATGGGTGTTCAGACAATAACCAGTCGCAGAAGTGAGTCAGAGGATCTAAATGCAACATAAAACAGGTACCTAAAAAGCCATCAATATACAGTACACAGAAATACGCCCATCTGTCATCTCATAGAGTTCATACATAAGGGAAAGCATTTATCATCATTATTATCTTCTCCATTTCTGTGTTATTTCTGCTGCTACAAGTTCAGAACTAGTGAAAATGTTTTCTTCAAGAGCCACAAAGGATGACATTTCAGCCTAATGTTCATGTTGAGAACGATTATAAGCCTTTTTATCTGTACCAACACTGTATATTGATTTAGAGCAATGATGAGAAGCTTATTGGTGAACAAGAATATATTGTATTAAATCACGGGCCAGGAATCCATGCACTTGCTAATAGGTGATGTTGTTCTTCCATCCAGCTTCTTGACTCGTATTATTGTTGTTCTCCTATACACAGATTTTGTACATTAGTTTCAATATGACTAGGCTTCAGCCTCTTTTTCCCTTAAATGATTAACTCACTATTTCCAGTGGTCCTTGGAAGATCGGACAGGATTTTTAAACTAATGTAAGTGCTACCATAGCTTTATATTGAGTGAAAAGGAAAAAATTGTGTTCAGCTGAAGTAATGACACATTCCGACCTGCACTTAACAGCAGGAAGAGTACTTTGACTATGACTATTTTTCAAAGCATTTCCTTCCTTGTTGAAATGGACAAGATGTACCAATAGAAGCACCTGGCTCTCTTCATGCATTGCAGTAAACGTTCCCAGTTTATTTTGAATCAAACACACCTGAAAAAAGGCTTGCGTTTAGAGACCCTGGGCTTTGTTTCCCAAAAGCAGTGTCCTGAAAGCATTTGCATCTGTGGTTTCTAGCTTGCAATGTTTTTGAGAAACGGTAGGCCTGAACAATTCAGTGGCTGGGTAAGTCCGATTTAAACTGCTAACCTCACATGGAGGCACATGTTTTCCTGAGTGGATTTTAAAGCATTGTTACACTTTCCTCTAGTTATTTTTGCCTGGAGCTTCTGGAGCTCTATCACAGGAAAGATGCATGATTTTTTGTGTGTGTTTTGATGGTGATGAGAGAATATGTAGACATTATCTCAGTTTAATTTAATAATTTTTTAAGTAATTTATAAAGTCGTATAAATAATGACTGTTAAAAAGATCTACTGTAAAATGGACTCATACACAACATGTCAAGGGTTATTTGTATTCTGTCTTAAGCCTATCAGAGTCTCACTATTCAAAAACAGCTTAACCTGTTAGAAGATATTCTGTGGTTTTGATTTAAGCTAGAGAAGCTCTTGCTCTTAGCCCATGCATTCCAGCACCATAAAGAAGTTCAGAAAAGTAATACTGCTCTTCTTTGAAGTGCCCCCCAAGATCAAGTCTTTGACATCACTAACTCATTTCAAGTCTAAGCAAAAAAACCCGCACCTTCTTGAAATTCCAGGCTGTGATCATGTTGCAGTAAAGTATATTCATGATCATCTGGACTCACTATATGGACCTTTGGTTTTACTTACTTGATTGAAAGAACATCTGCCGCTTTTATCAAAACCCTATTGACTTGTGACCGTGCTGTGTCACTGACAGTTGACGAACAAGTTAAAAGCTGCTTTGTTTGAATTGTTTTAATAGTTAAGAAAAAAAAATTGAAGTATTTTAAAGAGAATACTTTATGAGATATGGGGCAAGCTGAGCTTAAATCTGTCTTAGTCGAAAGCATCAATGAGACACAAAAGAAATCGCTTAAATGTTGAATTATCCATCGTAGGTCTTTAGTAAACAGGCAGAGGCCCTACTGAGCTTATTAACCACACACACTGAGCTAGGATCAGGCCTTTAGAAGCTGTGTTGGGGAACATCTGTCAGTGTGGTCTCTCTCTCACTCACTCACCCAGTATTTGGGTGGTTTGTTGTGTTATTTTGGATTGGGTGCTGCTGCTTAGGGTCAACCTGGCAGAGAGAAGTGTGGGGAAATCCACAGTGGCATCTGTCTCCTGGGGCCCTCAGCTGAAGAACCCACTGAGGACCCAACCATTACGTTCTGATGACTGTGATGTCACACCTCCAGACAGATTTTCTGAACTTGTAACAGCATACATGTGATTATTTGTGACAATATGTCATCTTTCACAGAAAATAGACTATTAATTTACACAATATCTTATTGTGAGATATGCAAATATAAATAAATATTTAAGTTATTAGGGAAACTTTATTACATCATTTGCAGTGCTTCATAACAGCGGGTCAATGATAAATTATAAAAAAATATATTTTGTCGTGAGTTGCTAGACTCTGCTCTCGGTTTGGTGGACATTGTTATGTCGTTTTGCACCAAAAATTACACTGTCCAATTACCCTTTTCAAATTATATATATAAAAAATGTAAATATTGCAAGCTAATGGCTTCAACAAAAGCATATGAAATTGATTAACATCCTCGTAGCTCACATTCTGTCTGTGTTCAAAAGGTTTACATTTAAAAATTAGTTCCCATATGGATAAAAGAAGGGGGATTTTTACTACCAGAACCTGACTGCACCTTATGCAGTAACCAATTAGTGTTCACAACAGAATTAACTTGTCTGTTTGTATGTTTTCTTTTGTGGTTAAAAAATAATCCATCCAGCAATGTGGAAAGCCCAAGGCGCATGTGTCATCCCGTTGAACCATTTTTGCCACAGCTGGCATGCTTGCTAAAGCAAAACATGGAGACAGGCCAAGAAACTTTGGATTACGTTTCAGTGGTAGAATGTAAATGCACAAATACTGCTTTGTAAAATCTCAAAGAAGGAGAACATCATGCCATGTGACCACTTTAGTATTTTGAATCACCCAGTGGTTCAGTGGTCAAGAGAAGTATTAATGGTTTCTAAATGTCTTACGTTAATATGGATTAGACTCCGTGGCTTTGATCAGTTGTCCAAAGTGTGCTCGGATGACCACCATTAGTATGAATTTTGGTCATTATTTGCTAATTTACTAGTTACATGTAAAACTCTGGTTTAGACCAATTTAATGAAGCAGGAACTGCAAATGTAGAGAACAAGTATTCGCATATATTGTCATTACTGTCATTTCCACAACACCACAGTCAGTTTACACACATTAAGTACAAACTAGTACAAAAAAGTTCAATTTGATGTCACTATTTTACCTGATTGACAGATCTAATAATTTTACAGTAAGCTTTTTTTAATTGTCTGTTTTCACAGATGGGTACTGGTTTAAACTGAACTCTCACATTAAGTCCTGTGACATTTCAAATGATTCCAGCAAAGTCATTTTAAAGTGTAAGCAGCTCTTTGCTCCAGTCTTTACTTGGCATGTCAACCATGTTTTTTTCTCTTAATTAATTGCCTAGTCTGTGACAAATTTGAGTCAGAAAGATGTCTAAAACCATTAATTTCCAGCCCAACATTAGAAAGTCACAATAATATTCATTCACTTGATCCAAAGGCCTCTGTCACAGGTTAGTGCTTGTTTCTCTTGAGTCCACGTGAGCCGTTTCGTTTGTCTCTCTCACAGTTCTTGGAGAATTGTGTTACATCGGGACACTTGCCCTTGCTCATAAAAGCATGCAGTCATTTAGTTTGAAGCGTTCCCCAGATCACTTCCAAAAGGCTTAAATGTCATTATAAGGCAGACCTGGCTCTGCATCTACCATATCTTTATTACTGTTGCTTTAATGGCTTCTGTGGGAGTGAAGTCATCTCATTTCCTCCGTTAAAGGTAATGGCTCATCAATGAAAAGATGCTGTAAAGCTTCAACAATGTGTGTCTGCAAATATAATACAGATTGACATGTCTTGAAAATTATGCACATATGAGTTTGATCAAAATGGTTTGGAAAAATACACATAATAATATTTTGGGGTTATATTTCTGAACTGAATTGTGCTTGTCAATTCTGGCAGCTCTGTTATCAGCTGTTTAAGATGAATCTTCGAATAACTTGTTTTTGTCTACTGATTTATTTTTTTGTGCTTTACTGAATGTGACATTCCTCTTTCTTCTGACACTAAATCTGTTTTAGGTTGTATGAAAAGCCTCTTAGGTAAATCATTGTTATGTCACATTAATGTCTTTTCGAAAGCTCATGATATTTTATCTGGTGCCAGGCATTACTTTGAGTGGATTTCTGGAGTGGAGAAATTATGGCTCTCATATGCTGTGAGTTTGTCATTAAAACAACATTGTTTCTGAGAAGAATTTTACTTTGGGTGGCATATTATTCATTATTTTATTACTGGCTTGATTTAAACAGTTCCTGAAAAAACCCTATCCATCAAGTTAATCAGGAGTGCCGGCGCTATAATTTTACTCAGTGTTATTTGGACAGTCTTAAGCAGTGTTTGTTCCAAGTTCTTTTGTGCTTCAACTGGTTCTAAACTGACGCAGAGGTGCACAAACCACAGGATTGGCCGAACACTTGTCAAGCATGAGCAGTGCAATCTGGCTTGCTCTGAGATCCTGCATTTGCTCAAGAACTTGCTCAATTCTTAATACATGGCAGCCGCTCTTCTGCCACGTGGCAAGTGCCATTAAGAGCAGATTTCTTTTAGTTTGAAGTATATAGTGTTGAGATTCGCCTCATGCTCATCTTTCCCCTGTGCCAGACTCCAGGCTGAACCTCAGTGCACAAGTACACCATGCAGCGAACCCTGGAAGACCACCCCTGAGCATTACACTGTCTGGGGCAAATCACACAATAACATGCTCATGCAGCACTTAGAACTATAATTTATCTGAGATATTGAGGGTTAAATGGATAGTTCACCCTAAAAGTGAAAATGCTATTTACTCACCCTAATGTTATTCAAAACCTAAATATATTTCTTATGTGAAACACCTAAGAGAATTTTTGGAGAATGTCCATGCTGCCCTTTTCCATACAATGAAAGTGAATAAGAGACTGTCAAGTTCCAAAATAACAAGAAAAAAAAAAAAAGTTATTAAAATGTGATGATATGAAAAAAGAATTAGTATGTTTCAAGTATATGAATCAAGTATAAATCACTTTCATAATACTTATTTTTTTTACACTTTAAGGCATGACACCCCAGTTCTCCTTGACATTTAAAAAAACATATTGTTTCTTTATTTCTTTATTTTATTTTTTTGACCTGTTGAATGTGTTAAGCTCTTAGAAAGGGCGCGTGAGTCTTTTAGTATAAAAAGCTGTTGCTCGTGCATTCATGCCATTGTCAGTCATTCAGGGTTCACACACCCTCCCACAGTCCCTCCTGACCAGACCCAGGTATCAGATTGTAAGGAGAGAATACAGACCAGGTGCAAACAAAATGTGAAATACTTTCAATGGGTGGAAATGCAGGTCATGGAGAAGGTTTACCATGCCTCTTTACATTTTTATAGGCCCTGAGATTTACTGTTTCCCTCTAAGGGACTGAGATTCTCCCTCCACAGCACAGGATTCCTCTCTGAAATTTTGAGCTGACACATAAACTGGCTTCCAAAGACGATCAGGATGAGTGTCTAGTTTATAACCAGTCACCATTTCTGTATATAACCCTTCACTTATGCTGCTGTTTTGCATCATGGTTTGAATTAATATCTGAAGGCCTTGATGCTTATCTGAGGAGTTTCCCCCCAAAGTAATAAAGCACATTTTTGTTGAATGATAGCGTCTGCAGTGGCTTTAGTTGTTTGTTTCTTTTCTTTTGCAGGATTTGGAGTTAGTTTAACTTAGGTTTATGAAAGTACTCAAGCAAGTTCCTTTGTGCAGTTACATTTATAACCTCATTCATTTAACTAGTTTCCATAGATTTGCATAGGCTTTACATTTAAATTGTGGTTAGTGTCCAGAATGTTATATTTAATGGAGAGTTGCTGAGGAGTAACCATGTGCACCAACTCCAACTCCAACTACAGTGTTGCTACCAATGTCCTGTTACACTTTTGTACTTACACAAACCATCCTGAGGGTTGTTACATGTGTGTAGTTCTAGAACTATTACAGCTGTAGATCCTATTTACGAATGCATACGTACACATTTAGTTACTATGTAAGGACGCCGGTATTAAGGAAACAATATAAAGTGGGTCCTGTCTTTCTTTCACAGTCATCATTACTTCAAACTCCTTTGAATTCACACACTTTGGATTCGCAATGTTCCTGACCAGGAAGTCTTTACTCGTTGTTCCTTAAATTCTTATTAGGAAAATTGCTTTCACAGCTTTCTCACTCTTTTTTTTATTTCTGCCAGTGAAAACTATTTGTGGAAGTCATCCCTGTCTGTAGCAATGTTTCTGATGGAGCCCAGACCAGAGGAAATGCCAGGCGTTCCCAGATAAGCTATAGCTTTCCTCCATTCTGGAATAAAGCAGATTGCAGACTGGCCACATTCTCCCAGGGATCAGATAAAACCCACCCAGAGAAGTCCTCTCTTTGCCACCATTCAGAAATATTAAGACTCTAGAATAGTATCTGAGCCATTTTCCAGCAAACATGCCTTCTGAATGACTGTTTCACGATAGCAGCCAAAAGTGACGCTTTGATGATATGCTTGGAATCTTGAGGATAATAATAAATGAAGAAAAATAAAGATTTTTTTTTTTTAAACTAAAGCAAAAAATTGCTCCAAAGTTTTGATTTTGATTACAGTTTTTTAAAGATTTTTTTTACACACTATTAAAGGTTAAGGTAGATTTCTATAATTTACAGCAAACAGCAAAACCATTTGTCTTACTGATGCAAAGTTGCACTGGTCCAAACTCTTTTTGTCCAAGCAATTATGTTCAATAAGACTGAGGCAGAAGTATGGATCTAGTAAATATGCTTTCAGCATATTCTATGCTGTCCTGAAGATATTTGCGACATTTAAGTTTATATTTCTTTGCTTTGCCATTTATGTATGCTGCAGTAATTTCTCCACAGGAAGTGGCTGAGCAGAATAGGTTTGCATTAATATATTACTGTGTTGGTTAATGGACTACAGTATGTTTTTCGCTCTCTGCTTTATATTAATAAACAGTATTAATGTGGCTTGGAGTGTTGTCCTGGTTGTCCTGGTTTTAGTAAAACATTGGGCTGCGTTTACTGATTAAAGGACAGCTTGGCATGAACCTGTAATATGAGTGCAGATTATTTATTTACATGAGGATCTAAGTATTTCCTTACTAGTGTTACATACTGTCTATATAAATACTACCTAGAAGGAGACTTACATTCTCCATTATTCTGTTTTCTCTTTGACAGATGATAATCGGAAGCCTGAAACAATTAGCCAGTTGGCAGAGTGAGAAACCTGGATGGTATAAATCAGCAGGGAGGCCACAGGCTCCAGGAAAGTGAAACCACATGAAACATGTCTGATGTACCACTTATTTTTCCACTTTAAGCTATCAAATGTAACATTTTGAGTAGTACACAATGTGCAAGAAAAGGTACTGGTTTAGTGTGGTTGACCAAGTAGAAACGTATCACAATCTTCTTTTCTGGTGTTCGATAATATTTTTGCAGGAGAGTGTTTGTGGTCTTATATGTTGGAACTAGGTTTTGCCAAACTACACACCCTCTTGCAGTGTGGTTACTACCAGAGAGTGCAACCAAAACTGCCCATTCAGCAAGGTTGTATTGAGGGTCAGCAAGATGCAAGACGGAAGCTTCACTAAATAAAGGGGAAATTTGTGGCTGATGTGAGGCCCTCTTGCTTAAATCAGCTAGTTATATGAAATCATAAGGGCTATAATCGTGGTCACCTAAATATGACCCTTAGATTGAATGGAATGGTTTAACCTTGCTCCATGGCAAAGAGAGTAAAAAATAGCATGCTGGAGAACAAGATGAAATAATGTCTGGCTGTAATCAACCCAAGTATTCCTTTTCTATAGTTACAACAGTGGTGCTAATCACTGGTTGAGAAATCCAACCATTTCAATTTAGAATATGCTATTATTTCTAAAATAAACCAGTGAAAAACTGTAATGCCTCAAACATATGTGATGTTTTGGATGAACATGCCTTTTTGAAACTTGCACGGTAACACGCTATGTTAACCAAAAGAAAATACACTTTTTTGCTCAGTTTCCCTCTCCTTAGATTTTAAATTAAACATATCTGAAAAGAGTAAAATGATAATTGTAAATCTATATTTATAATTGTAAAGTGTAAATATAAAATATTTATAAAATACATATAAAATTGTAAAAATACACACACACACACACACACACATATATATATATATATATATATATATATATATATATATATTTTTTTTTTTACAAATAAAACTAATAAAAAAATATGAAAGCAAAAAGGCTTTTTTCTTTTCTATGTTTATAAATAAACTCTTAGAAGATATCTAAGAGTATAGTATAGTAAATATAGTATATATATACATATCTTTGAATTGAATTCTCAAGTAGCATTCACATTTCCTCTACATTTCATTGCCTTTGTGGCCTAAAATTCCTTTAATTGGATGATCCACAGGTTCATTAGTCTCATTCATCAGCCGTCAAATCAGTTATTTTTGTATTCACACAATATTCATCCGACTGGGGTCCCCTGGGAAGAGCCGAGCCCCGCCTTACTCCAAGCTGCTCCCTGTGACATTGAGATTGGACACAATTGATGTGGCTCCCAAAAGGCTTGGTTGCCAAGATTCAAAATGAGGAATGTTTTTAGAACACTGAACATATAGAAGCTGAATTTCAATTGTGATGATCCCATTGCATGCCAAGGTGGATGGTAAAGAGAGCTAAAGAGATTCTGTTGGCCAGTTCAAAAACTTTCAAGAGCAAAACAAAGAAGCAGCTTTCCTATCCTGTAATGCATGGATATTTCTTGAAATGTCTATCTAGAAATTTCTAGAATTAGGCTTTACATAGTCTTCGTGATGCAAAAATCCCACGTATAGGTCCAGGCTATTCACACAGAACACGTTGTGGTGGTTAAAAACCCAAGATTTATAGATTTTTGTAATTGCTCAGTTTTGACATAACGAACGGCTGAACCATTTGCTGAGACGTAAGTTAACCGGTTAAGTCACCTCTCAATCACCTCCACATTAATCCCTGTGAAAAATATATAAGCCACTTTGTCAGGCCCATAGCATGATGTCACTCTCTGGCCTGGACTTATTATCTTGTCATAGATTAATGTAATAACTATCTTTTAATTTATTTAAATGTTAAATGTACTTTTTAACTATGTTATTGTGTTTTGAACAGCAAAATGTGCCTCTCTGGCTTTACTGTTGAAATGGTTCATTGGTGTTGGCTCGCTTTCTAACCAGACTGTCATTACACCAATCGTCCAGGGCATTAAGGGCTTCCCTCAAAGGCTTGCATGTGCATTTAAGCATAAATAAGTGTGAAGGCTAGAGGAAAAAAACACTGACATAGGCCACACTAGGTTTAGCTGCACTGGAGCATTTAAGCACTCTGCCTGTTTATTTAATTTCCTTTCCCCTTTAATTGGGAACCTCCTTCATGTTTTGTCACTAATATCAACTGCTCCCTTTGGGAACCAGTAATAATAATTCCATTCCAAATGAGCTCTCAGACTGTGTATTAGTTGCACATGTCATTTTGTGAGTGTGTTTTTGTGAATTATTTGATTTTAAATGTCATATCCTGCTTTGTTGATGACAGAACATTTAATGCCATTGTCTAAAGACAATTTTAACATCAGCCATTAGGCATACTTGGGGAAGGCAATGGTTAGTTCTTTTAAAATGTAAACTTTCCCGACTTTCCAACCAAAGATATGAATAGAAAAATGACTGTGTTGTGTACACTGTCCTTACTAATGGGCATTAAATAAAAGTTAAGCTCCTCTGACATACAGCTGTAGCTTAAATTATCATATTTTATTAAAATAAAAAAACTAAGCCCTTGTGAAACTGTAGGTGAGAAAGCCAAATTTATTTAAAATGACTAGATTTACAAATCCTTGAAATTGTTGGAAAATTTAGTTAATAGTGGACTTTTATAAGTTATTCCCAATGCAACAAATAATTTAACCAACACAAACCAACACATTTAACACAATTTTTTCTTTATGTTCCAGCATTGCATTTTTCTTAAGCCTAAGCCTACTCTAAACCTAACCATGATTTTAATTTGGGATCTGTAAAGAACCAAAATTCAACCTCAGAAGAAGCCGCAGAGGTTTTCAGATGACTATAATTTGAATAAACTCATGTTTTGAACATGCTTCACAGCATATAAACAGCAAAGTCAAGAAAAGAGTCTAGAATTAGATAGATCTGCTGGGCTATATTTTGTTTAAAATGAAAATCATCTGCTCACCCACAAGATGATCTTTCTAATGAAAGTGAGCAGGAAATTTCAATGGAACTAAATCATATGATTTGTTATCAATGCATTTATGTTTTTAACAAGGTTAACAGATGTTTGTGTTAGCCTTAATCTGAACTTTTGTTGACTGCTTAGAGATGCAACTAAAGACAAAATCATAAACTTTTTTTTTGTCTGCGTGTTTGTCTGACTAAAGCTGTATGGCAAGAGTGTTCAGCACAGTTTTAAAGAGAAAGAGAAAAAAATGCTGTGTTGTGGTTGGCAAGATAAAAAAAACCCTCTTTAATTTTAAAATGCATGTGCAGATAATTCTACAAAAGCTGCACTACTAAAGTGGAACACTTGAAATATTATAAACAGTGTAATTAGAGGGCTTTTATGCCATTTATAACGCCAGACTTAAAAATAGAAAGCATGCAAGTTTGTATTTGTGCTGTCTGGCTCACGGATCAAGCAGACTCAAGTAAATTGCTGTTGTTACTGTTAGCATGCAGCTGTGATGCCAGTGATTCTATACTGACCCTTTTACAGGGACTGTTGGTTTTGTCAAGCAGAACCTTTTCCACTGACTAACCAGTTAACACCAGCCTTGACTTCATCACCTCAACAACATAACAGTCATAGAGAGTTTTTATGGCCATTCAGGGTTTTCGGATGTATTTTGTGAAAAGGCTTTTGTGATTCACCTCTCTCATTAATCTCAGCATTGCAACTACAAATAATCTGGGCCTCAAAATGAAGTGAAGTTTGAAGTTTTTGTCATATTTGACCCTAATAACTTTCTAAATGGAAAGAAAACTGTTATTATATGAGGTAATCTTTAGTTTTTAGTATCTACTGTGCTAGTGACCTGTTAAATTACAGGCCATCAAAACACGCTTCAGTGACTGGAGAACCACTCATGGAGGCCATGGGACTACATTATTGCCTTCTAAGTATCAATGGTTATATGTATAGGTTCTATGTTATTTGATGCTTCTTTAGTATAGAAGTATATAGCTTCTTCTAGTATAGCAAATAATAAATAAATAGCAAGCAATAATATAATATATAACAATAATTAAAAAAATTGTCCTTGTTTGTTACACAGCAGATAAAGCATTCAAAAGTGCATGAGTTCAAGGCTCATAAAAGGGTGTCTAGTGTTTGTGCTGCTCTCTAAGCAGTAGCCCGCAAGGAATGCTGGTAATTAGCTCTGTAATCACAGGCTTTGGAAAATCTGCAAAAATACACAGCTGATCTCTGTGTGAAAGGGTTTTATTTGTGGTTTGTGTTGGTTTTCTAACGTGTGATCAGCAGCTGTCTTCTTTTTAGTTCTCAGTGGTAAATATCATAGCATAGACCACAAATTAGGACCATATTGGGCAGTAAATCCAAATGAACAAAACAAAAGGTTAGATACTGAAAGCAGGTTAGCAATTAACAAAATATGCAGAGCATGCAATATCTGTGTTGCATCTGATATTTTAAAGCCAGGTGATAATAAATAGATTTTAGTAAATTGATCCAGTTTAAATGAAAACATCCAAATTTTCTGCTCCTTTTTATGTCATCCCACATTGTGTTATCTTCCACAGGTGTGAGATATGATGAGATGAGAGCGGATGAGATCTACTGTAGAGATTGGCTGTGTTTGGAAAGATGGTTGGATGAATGGGGGGTGACGATAAGCAAAGCTCTGCAGGTGAAGGTACAGGTGATCAGCAGTGGACTTGAAATGCTGGTGATAACATTCCCAGCATTCAAATTCTCATGTTATGCTAATGTTTAAGCCCATATGGGCCTCTTGTTTCGATCAGTTCGTTCCTTTCAAACACTTCCATTTGGGAGAAAGCTGCAGGAATGTGCGCAGATGTTTCAGATCCAGGTGTGATATTGCTCATGTGGGACTGTAAATTGAGCTCAGACAGGTTTGATGGAGACTTTGCAAAAATGTTGGTTTAATTTCAAAAGGTGAATTATTGGAGTGTCACGAACGATTGTTTGAATTCAGTCCACAAGGGGTAATGTGTGGCTCAAAATTGTATCCTCTTTCTTTGGGGTTTTATAAGTATATTGTGCAACACCCTATAGTTTGAAAAACTGCCATATTTTTTTATAAAGAGAATTTTTCTGTGTACACATATATAGATGTTTCTGGGCTAATCCCCAGATATCCACTCACCCTAGAACTGCCCCGTTTGTATATAGTTT
The DNA here is from genome assembly GCF_003368295.1 of Carassius auratus. Lineage (NCBI taxonomy): Eukaryota > Metazoa > Chordata > Actinopteri > Cypriniformes > Cyprinidae > Carassius > Carassius auratus. Next base: position 948,687 of record NC_039287.1, read on the forward strand.
AAAATAGTTTTTCATTTATTTCTTCGTTAGGACTTTTATGACCAAATGCCTTTGAAAAGAAAATGCTTGTGATAGAACAAGTGTATTCAATTCATTTTATGTATAAATTATTTATTTTTGTATAGATTAATAGACAAAATAATAATAATAATAATTCCACTGTCAAGAAAAACTGTCATACTCTGTTCTTCAGGTCAGTACATTATAGTAAAATGAACACTGAATTTTAATGTCTAAACATGCTCAAACCAGGTGTTCACGAACAAAGAGTTTGCTGACATATTTTTTATAGAGCTCTCACCTGGTTGGCACCATTCTGGGGTTTAGTGAAATTAGCAGAAATTTCCCACAGCGTGGACAAAGACTATGCTATTCTCTTTCAGTGCCTGTTCCTGCTAAGTGTATTTGAGAAACTGGATCAATAGGTGGTGTTGATCTGAACAGTGGCTACAACAGCAACAAGTATTTGTTTCAGGAAAGTAACTGTACAGACAAAGCTCTGGTTTCATATTAAAGTAGGATATGCAGCGTTCTTCTTTGAGCGACTGAATGAGATGGGCACAGCTGCAGAGCAGCAAATGTTGGCAGTGTTGTAGGTCTAATGTTCATTGTTCAAGTGCAAGCCTAAGGAGGATTATGTGTGTGAGAGTGAGTGTTTTTTATCTCCCTCAGCACTATGTGTTGCTGTGAGGTGTTCACTCCATCCTCACACTCAAAAGGAGCTCATTCATGCATCTGAGGCAAAGAGACCAGCACTCAACAGGCTCACATTTCTGTGGGCCTTTTGTCCTGCCCCACAGAGACTGCTGGGGAAATAGGGATGTGCGCAACCCAATATTAGCCCCCATGTTTGTTCACTTGCTCCTCTGTTCTTTGAAATCATCTCTGCCAGAATGGGCAAAAGTGCCCTGGAAATAGATCAAGCATTAGGATGTATATTCCTATTAATTAAACAGGTTTATATATAAACATGTTTAATTAATAGGAATATACATCCTAATGCTAGCTCTATTTCCAGGGCACTTTTGCCCATTCTTTTTTATTTTTATTATTATTAGTTTTTTAGATTTATATATTGATATAAAAAGATAAATCAATATCTGTTCATTTATATATAGTTTAATTGGAATTACAGTACTTTTTATTATTTTAAATATGCTATACACATGGTATACATACATAATAATTAAAATAAATATATTTTTTATTTAACTTTTTGCATTAAAGCTTTGAAAAAGTAAACATTTAAAAAGGACTGAAACATAATATAGGAAAAACATATAAAGCAATACTTATATATAATAAAAGTTAAAATAATAATGACAATAATAATAATTTTAATAATGAAATAAAAATATAAAATCAGGAAAAACAAGGGCACAAATTTAGCTCTTTTAATTAACATGTTTTGAAATAAAGCTTTAAACCAGTATGCAGTGCAATTCTTTATCAGTTGCAAACATGGAAACTGAAACATTTGGATGGTAAATACTGTGGTACAGAGGCATCTCTCAGCTGTCTGTGGTGGTCACTAATAGATGAGCTGCTGTCAGATCCCTGATAAGTGCACACTGTAAGTTAGCCAGACCTCATGTAACAAAGCACCTCAGTTCATCCATCTTCTCCGGACAGTCTGCTCTGCCCACTGTTCAAACACTAGAGGATCTGGCTTCAGGGCTTAGTTAACAGAAAGGAATCTGAGGTGATTTAGATCATCAGAAACAGTTTTAGACAAGTTAAATTGTTTGACTTTAAAGAAACTCATTGTTAAAACTGAGGAGACTGGGGTTGATTAGTAAGGGGTTCATTTCTGGGTCATATTAGGGTGATGTCTCAGATATATATTTGCTATCTTGTTCCACACTCATTGGTATTATCTATACTTTAAAAGTTGAAGCCTGTTGTGGTAAGAGATTTTTTTTTTCATGCAGGTTATGTCAGTACACCAGTAGATGACTGTCTTTATGAGTGGGTTGAATCATTCTTTCAACTGATTCAAAACATACAAATGAGTTTTTGAATCAGTCCTTAAACCAATTTGTCAATAACACTGATTATTCAGGAACGAAGTGAGTCATTGAATCTGTCACTCAACCGATTCATTCAAGAACAGTGATTCATTCACTATGATGTGTCTGTCGGAGACATGACGGCTGATCTCTGTGGTATCTTTTTCTACCATTTTTGCTGCCTGAAACAAAATCAACAAAAATACCTAACCATATTTTTTATCTAACATGTGAGTTACTCAGTATTACTGTTTAGTAGCGTTTGTACAGAGCATCTGATGGCCAGTGTTGTACAATATCTCCCCATACTTAGTGAGTAGTGAGTACTGTGTGCTTATACAAGCTGTGAAACCTGATATTGTTTAAAGAGTTGCAGTTTACTTTAATATGGACACGTGTGTCATAATATAGTCCCCAAAGTGTGTTATGCTATGGAAAGCGGTTATACAGAGAGCTTATCTGTTCTGTCAGACCAGAATGAATGTGTCCATTTATGACTTGCATTTCTTCTCAAGGTGACTGAAAGTGGCGATCTCTACACACGTGTAATAACTTCTCAGCTGTCTGTCACACAGCGAGCATATGATGTCACAACCCTGTCAGCTTTGCCCAGCTTTTCCTGGGCCTGAAACAAAAGATGACTGGGATGTATGCATGTGGCAGTTGAGCCTGGTATTTCACACATCTGTGAGGGCAGTGTGTGGCTGTAAACGGTAACAACATTGCCTTGCTAAAGCCTAAGTCTTCCTTTCACTGCTCAGCAACTATTTAGATCTAAAAATTCATCATCTCGTTTTATGTATATTTTTTAGATGCTCTGTTTGTCAAAGTCAAATCATCTGTGGCAAAATATGAGAGAACTTAAACTAGGTATTCAAGTTACTGTTGCATATAGATATGATTGGTGGTAATATCTGATTTCTGTGGAATGGATGCCACAATTCAATTGTAAGACAACATCTGAACCAGTGTTATCGTTTGCTAAAACTGAAACTATTAAAATCCTATTCTATAATATAAATGAAGATGAAATCAAATCAAATATAATTATTAGATGAAAACTAAACAAAAATTAAAAATGGTGACTGCAACAAAAATAAATAAGTCTAAATTGGAGTACTAAACTTATACTAAAATTTACTAGGATGTATCGGTATCGCATGCTTATCAGCTGATATTAAGAGATTCTCCATTTTATGACATCAGACAGAAGATATTTGGATAATTTTGATAATTCTGTATGTTCATTTCTTCTGCTTTTAGATTTAGATGACATTTGCTACCACTTAACACTCAAATACTGTTCGTATTTATAAAAATATCCAAGAAATGAATGTCTTACTATAAAAAAATCTTTAGTGTTTTAGTTTTAATTTAACATAATGCTGATTTACAAAAAAAAGCCTATTTGTGGGTTATCAGCCATATCAATGATACATCCTTTTTTTCAATAAAGACATGGAAGTGTATCATTGTGTGTATATTGTTTAACAGACAGTATTTGTCTTTATGACTTGAAGATTGGATGAAATTTTATGACCAGTTTATACATAAATTCAATGTAAATCCAATGGTTCATATTCTTTTTCCTACAACTTTCACTTTTAAAAATAACCTGAAGTCATCATACATCATATGTACTGTTTTATTTCCAGATGTATAGCAGGTTGCCTGGTGATTTGATCTGTTTGTTGCTGTCTGATGCAGTACAGTGGTGGGAGCTGAATGAATTACAGGATCCGTTTTAACCATGAGTTAGCAGGAGCTCACTGCAGGAAATTAAAAGCTAGAGCAACTTCCTTTCAACTTCCCGCATAGCCTCTCATCTCGTGCCAGTGCCTTAATGAATAGTAAATTATTAGTCTCTGGCTTCCTTTTTTTTTTGCCACAGACAGTTTACAGAGATTCACCTTGATTCTTTTTGAAAACAACATTTTATGCTATTATACGCGCTAAATAAACATAAGCGTAGTCTGTATACCCAGTGGTTTCATATTGTTCATATGCAAAACAAAGACTGACATTACAGATGTAAGAATGTAAGACAGCAACTAACTGGTCAAACTGACCACAATAAAGCCAAAATAGCTCTAGCTTTCCAACGCTATCTCACAACCAATTTTTAATCTACGTATTTAATGAGGTGGCTAATTCGTACAAATTTGTACAACCTCAATTTTATACGATTTGTATAGACCCCAGTGTCGGTTAGGTTTAGGGGCGGGGTTAAGTGTAGGTCATTCACACAAATTCATCCGAATTGTGTCACATAGCCTGTCAAAGCTAATTCTGCTTTGCAATCATTTACTAATAAATCATCCATTATATTATTTTCATGTTTTCATATATTTTTTTTTACATTAAAGACATTTCTAATGTGACAGTATATTTATATTTCAAATAAATGCAGTGTTTGAACTTTCTATTCATCAGAGAATCTTTTCAAACATAGATAAGAATTGTTTCTTGAGCATCAAAATCTTTATATTGGAACGATTTCTAAAGGAGAGAAATGTCTAAAACTTCAGCTTTGCCATTATATGAATTAGGTAAGATTTTAAAATATAACCTGGGAATTTATATGGCAGCGCATTAAACTAAATTAATAATTTTGGTGTCAAACTGTTGTATTCGCACAGCTAAATTACTCCCCAAGTCGCAATCATTTTATAAAAAAAATAAAAGCGCACTTGCTAAATGTAAAAACAATTCAAAAGAAGGAACTAAAACCTCAGCCTGTTGAAACGAAGCAGTATTACTGTTTTTACTGCCTTGAAAAACAACCTCAAGATTTATATATAACCAGACAGTACCTCAGATAATTTGAATTTACAGCTTCTATTCATATAGCAACAATGTCATTTTTATTGCATATATATATCAAAGCCGTAAATATGAATAGGAGGCCTGACCACCATGAACACCATGGAAGCAGGTCAGCTCCATGGAACATATCGTGTTGAGGTACTTCTTAAAGGTTTTGTCTGTTGGAATCTTAGACAACTAATACAAAGGCCAACTTTCCAGTTTTGCTCCCAGATTGTCTCTGGATCTCCACAGTAACCCTGAAATCTTCTCTGATCCCTGGCCAACATGATATGAATGTGTTTACAGACCCACACCTGTCAGACCGAGCACTAAATCACCCCGATTTGGGTTGAGTAAACCCAGAATGCCACACTGCGGGTCAGGGAGGTTCACGCGTTCCCCTCAGGCGAGTGAGGAATTAGAAGATCAACCCTGAGGAGAGGCACTGCTGCAACATTCCACACTTCTACTGAAGACATGCATGTCTGTCTTTAGAAGAAGAAGGCAGACTTGTCTCGGCCTTTAACTTGGAACTGACATTGACCTTGGTCTAGGATATCATGACGTGTCTTTTTAAGGCATTTGCTCTTTGAAGCAGTTTGTTTTCAAACACATGTTTGGGCCCAAGATGCCCTTTAAGAACTTTAGTTTTATAATTACTTTGACCTTTCGTGCCATGCACAGATATTTTTAGACTCACAGCTGCGCAACAAAAAATCTCACAAGACACAAACATGCCGTAATAAAAAACAGCCAAAGGCAATAAACGTGTTTTTTTCATCTATTATCTTTTTATTATTCCGAAGTATGTACCAAAATAATCGCTATGCATAAAAATAGCATTCTGCATTGTTTAACTAAGTAAAAATGTTTACAGTCAAGCATCGCTAATTGTACAAAAATAACAACACAAAAAAGAGACAAACAATGAAGAACAGAACATCCTCATGTCAGTGTGCAAACGGTTTATACAGATGGAAATGCCTCTTTCTCAGGTGGCACTCCATGATAAATTATTTAAATAGCATTTATCTACACACACACACACACACATATGAAACAGTCTTACAAACAGAGACAACAAATAAAGCAATAATTTATCAACTTAAAAAAAAAGTACTGGACATCTGAAGCACTGGCAAATGCATTCCTTAAAAAACTGTTCTCTATTTTCCATTGGGATGTGGGGCTGGCTGTTTGTTCTATATACTATTTACAACTTGTGCTACAGTAGCAATAAAGAAACCAATTTGTTTTCTCGAAGCAAAGGAAAAAGTACTTTTAAGCTTTTGCTTGATCAAAATACAAACAGCAATGAGGTAATATTTGTACATTAAAGTTGTCCTTTATCTCTCTCTCTACAGAAAAGGCAAACAGGTCAGAAGATCATCTCCTTTGGAAGACGGATGAATGGTTCTTGACCGGAAAGGTCTGGATGAGTAGTTTTAGACAGAACCTCGGTTTCTTTTAAATGTTGAAATAGTTGTTTTTAGTGAGGACACTCTTTAGAAATACCCTTGCTTGTGCTTCTTGAAGCAAAATCACAGCACTTAAAGTGTTTAATAAGTGCTACATATATATATATAGAAAAAGTTTAAACGACTTAAACTCAACTTAGATATTAGCATCTCAAAAATAAAATCTCGCACTAGAGTACTTGGTAATCTAGTATCCATATGTGATGAGTCTTTAAACCTTAGTCTGTCCAATTCCTCTTCATACAACCTTTCATTATGCCATTTCTAATGAATATGTTAAAATGGTTCAACCATCTAGCCCTGAGAAAACTATCCCCGCTAAACCATAAGTTATCTCCCACCAGACCTCAATGGGTGTTCAAGATAATTAAGATGTGACTGTTAAGCGAAACTTTAAATAGATGAAATTTTGATCAAAATCAATAAATGACATATTTGTCCTTGTAAAATCACCTGCTTAGACTGTCAGCAAAAACAAAAATAGTATTATTTTACTTATACAATGTTTTTAATCCATTTTTTGTTGCTTAAATACATTAAACATTCACAACTCTTTTTTTTGTTGTTGCTGTTGTCAAGAAAATGGTTTAAAGTTTTGATAAAATACTGACTATATATAAGAGTAATCTTTTTTTTAAAGGTTGTGCTTTCTCTAAGGTAGCCATAATTTGGACACCAGTTCAGGAAGAGAGCATGAAAACTCATGCGCGCGCAAGACAGAGAGAGAGAGAGAGAGAGAGAGAGAGAGAGAGAGAAAGAGTTAAGGTTTTGAAGTGCATAGCTGTCTGTTGGGAGCTCTTCCCACACAGAGCCGAATGAGGTTTTTCAGAAAGAGATCTCAGTCTTGCCAATTAAGCAAAGCAATGGAGACCTTCTTCTGCTCTGCCTGTTAATGGTGGAGGAGTCCAGATTCTGCATCAGAAGCCACTTGGTTTCTATCTCAACCAGTGACAATTACATTTGAAATTAACTCCCTGCTTTCTTACTCCATCAGTGTGTGAGCGGCAGCAGAAAAAGTAGCATCAAATCGGTCCCTGGACTTTGCCTGGAATACATATTTATACGGAAAGGTGCATTCTTTGATCAACTTCCTGTCTGTGCAATTACACATCTGAAAAGCAACAGAAAGACAGGAAATGTTAATGATGAATATGAATAAAAGCAAGCAAACTTTTATTTGGATGATCTTATTTGGATGTGTTGACGCTCACCTCTGCATTCATATTTGAGGTCTGAGAAGTACACCATCTCTTGTGAGAAGACAAAGAGACCCAGTCTTCCACCTGCGTATGTTTTGTCATAAATTCTTCCAGAATCTGCCATGATCTTTTTGCCTTCATACATGACCACTCTGAAATATATATAAAAAATAATTATTAAAATACATATAAATAGCAGTTTTTTTAAGCTTCCATGATCTTTTTAGGAATACCTTATGTGCCCAGTTCTTGGTCTATGAGTCAAGTGCCATCTGTAAGCAGTGAAGTCTTTCCATCCCACATTCTTTGGGTCGTGCCACAGTGTGCGCACCTGTAACATACATGAATGTTGGCATTCACATGAAGCATGTTTCGAACCTGATTTCATCACAGTGACCCTGTTGAAACCTACCTGTCCTGGAGTGTCTCCGGTGTGCCAGAGGGCATTCCTCAGATGCTCGCCCGGCCCTGTGGTGGAGTTAACCACTTTGATTGACAGCCCTGAGTAACCCTGGGCCTTCGTAGGTGTGCTGGACCAGTAGGTCTGTGTGATCTGCTTCCACATGACCACGTAGAAGCGAGAGCTGGACTGGTATCCGAAAACGAAGCCGGCGTAGTCATCATCCCTCTCCGTGTTGATGAAGAATGTCCCGCTGAAGTCGACTGAATTAAACTCATCAAAACCTTTAAAGAAATTTGGAAAATAAGTCAGTAATTTATACATATTTAAATTTACTAGCTATACTTGATTTGTTTTTGATTTGTGGCCATTTGTATTTTAATTAGATTTTTTTTTTATTTAGAAAATGACACATGTTAAAGAAAATGTTTCAGTTTTTCCTAGTTATATTAATTTGTAATTTTTTGTTCACGAATAATGAACAAAAACTTGTTCTAAATATTGTCTGTTTCTGCAAGCTAAGGTCCTGTGCAGGATTTTCTACTTAATTCTATTATTTAATTTTTTAAACACCACCTATTATATTTACATGTGCAAGGTAATATATTTATTCTTGTTTAGGTGAAATTTTATGTTTAATTAATTTTTTGTTTTTTTATAGACTGAACCTACCAACAGCAATGCCGGGGTCGCAGTTGACTGTCTGAACCAGTTCTTTTCCTTGGTGCCGAACCACCCAGTTGGGGTCGATCTGAGAAGTGCCCTTGGGATCAAGAGGAACCATCTGGAATTTACGGAAGTCGGTTTCACTGATGTCAAAGTTCTCTGGACAGACATCATAGATATCTAGGACATTGTCTTGGTCAAAGTCATCTTTACAGGCATCACCACGTCCATCGCCTACAAATGGAGAAGTTAAAGCAATAAGTATAAATCTTCACATTAATGAGTGCAATAGTTATGAATATACAGTTGTAAAACTGACCATCAGAATCCAGTTGATCTGAATTGGGAACCAATCTGCAGTTGTCTTTGTCATCAGGGATGCCATCATTATCATCATCATAGTCGCAAGCATCTCCTTTCCCATCCTTGTCGTGATCAGCCTGGTTAGAATTAGGGATGTATGGGCAGTTGTCCATGTTGTTTTGGTGACCGTCCTCATCGATATCCTGGTTGCTGTCACATTTGTCTCCGACACGGTCAGAATCGGAGTCAAGCTGTTGGGGTGAAAGTGTAGAATCGGTAAATACCGATGTCTCAGAGTGTCTATAATGTAAAGTTCTATCTTAATTCAATTATTCCCTTTTTCTGAAAGGCACAAACTTCTGTCCTAGTTGGCTCATCTGTGTAGGTTTTTTTCAGAAAGCAATCTCATGTTCCTGTAGCTTGGCAATACCATAGTCACATTTCAGGATCTAATGAGGAAAGTGGGGGTGCATTCCTTCTCTTCAGTTTACCATGGCACAGGTGTGATCCGCAGGGATTGAGTGCATGCATAAATAACCATGTTTTCCCTCCGCATATCCTTCGGGTTAACTGAACACTTGTGAGTGTCACTGAAATGCCTCCAAGTGCTTTATTGTGTGGCTTTGGATTCAAGGAGAAGAGGATTTTCTCCTCCCATACATAGCTTAGTAAAGACTGCGACTACCCTCTGGGCAGTGTTGTAGTCGAGACCGGCTCATTCGAGTCCGAGTCCAGATCGAGTCCAGAGATGGTCGAGTCCGAGTCAAGACCGAGTCCAGAAAGGGTCGAGTCCGAGTCAAGACCGAGTCCAGAAAGGGTCGAGTCCGAGTCAAGACCGAGTTCAGAAAGGCTCGAGTCCGAGTCAAGACCGAGACCAGAGAGATTGGGTCTGAGACAAGACCTAAAGAAATCTTCAAGAGTATGTAAAATGTATGATGGAAACAATAAAGGGTAAAAGGGCCACATAGTATGTGGTGTAAAGGTAATTTTATTAGAATTATGAATTACTACTTGTCAATATTAAGTGCTCATTTTCACATAACATCGTTGTACCACTATACACATCCATATAACCTTTCTAGTACACATAAGATTACTGTACGACTCTATATTGTAATTCCACATAACACTTCTAGTACAAGTAACATTACTGTACCACTATACCTGTAAATGTTCAACTGTAACAGCTTTTACATAACTTTTAACATTGAAGCTTAACTAATGACTGCTAATATCCTGAAAATGTATTGGATTATGTGCACTTTAGATGTTGTGAAGATTACAGATGGGCATAATTACTTTTCAAAAAAATAAGTGAGGAGACCATCCTGCTACCCAACCAAGCACGATGTGGTCTCATGATCAATCCACCCAGACTAAAAACTCTCTCTATTGGTGCAGAGGAAGCAGGGACTGACAAAAGTTACCATTTCATCACTTTCTGTAACAGCAACGGATAATCTAATGCTAATTTCACTGGATGGTGGGTTTTAATGCAGGGTAAAATACACACTAGTCGAAGTTTTTTTTAGTTACGGAGGGCATACACACAAGAGCCGACTGACTGTCCAGGAAAATTTCATGCAAAAGTGTGTATGTGCAAGGGGAAGAAAGCTGGTTGAAATGCCATATAAGTTCAATGCCTTCTATCAGACATTTTTTCGGGGGGAGATGTTTAGTGTTGAGACAGTCAGTCTGTGTCTGTATTCATTATATAATTTAATTAAACAATATTTGTTTTTTTCTGTGACCATTTTGTCCTACTTTGTAAAAATAACACAGTTGAGAGAAATAATGTGGCTTTCTAGAAAGCGGGATCACTACAGGCGGATGGCAGGAGGGTAAATAAGGCCGGTGACACACTGGCTGCGTGGCGTCTCTGCTGCGTGCCAGAAACGTGGTGGCTGCTTCGCGTTTTCTGTGTCTTTACACACCAGAAGCGTGTCTGACGCGGCGCTAGCGCGCTGCTTCTGCTATAGGTGACATAGAGAGAGGCCGCCGAAAAACCAGGCTCTTGCAAAATAGAGTATGTTTGACAGGTGCAATATTTGAAAATCGATAATTATTTATTTTATTTTTTTTATTACATTTATATCTGAATTTATGCCAACCTATAGACTTTCAAATATCAAAATGTCATTAATTAATATGTATATTTGTGTACATAATGACACAAGTGACATATAAACATATTTTCCTAGTTTATTTTGCCTGGAAACGCTTCCAACACGCGCGTGTTCGCCTGAAAATAGGCGTCGGTTCTATTTCTAGCATGCACGGGTTTTCCGCACGTCTCACGCAGGCAGTCTGCAAGCTCTAACCTGTTAACATGGGAGCCGAATTAAAAACAGACACGCCACGCAGCTGAGACGCTCGCGCCATGCATCCAGTGTGTCGCTGGCCTAACGTCTCATGTCACAAGAAAATCACCAGTCATTGGATGTATCAATCATACATCAATTTAATTAAACATTAACATACAGTAATAATCATGAAATATTTTGATTGGGACTCGAGTGGACTCGGGCATAAGTCCGATTCCTAATATGTTCGAGTCCGAGTCAATACCGAGTCAAAATGCACACGAGTCCATGACAAGACCGAGACCATTAAAATACGGTCTCGAGACCGAGTCCGAGACCGAGTCCGAGTCTCGAGTACTCAACACTGCCTCTGGGTATTTTTTTTTAGCAAAGGCTCTTAAGCTGAACTGAACAGCTCATAGATCTCTGTGAAATATATAATGGTTTGAAAACACCTACGGAGTCCACTCACTCGGTTAGGTCTCACATATACATACCTGGTCTGGGTTGTGTTCCAGAGGGCAGTTGTCACACTGGTCACCAACTCCATCGAGATCGGTGTCTTTCTGGTCGACGTTGTACAGATATGGGCAGTTGTCGTTCTCATTCAAAATACCTGTCAAAAAGAATGACATAATGGTGAAGATTGATTAAAAACCCACTGGAAAGAGTCAGGGTGATTCTCACGAAACCCGTCAAGAACATATCCAGGTTATAATGAAAGAGAGAACAAACAAAATAAATTAAAAGAGAAAGAAATGATTATATTTGGCAGGTTTTAGTTTATGTTTTATATTAATATTTGTATTCAACATGTTAATACAAAAATATTTTTGTTCTCATATTCTCATTATCATAAGACATGCATTATTTTCTCATTACTGTTATGTGAAGAAAACTGTATATTATTTCAAATGCTAGGATTTTTGTTAAAAGTTTTTTCCCTCCTACAAATTGTGCATTAATAGTTTTAAATAATAAAAAAAGCTGTGAAAATGATTCAAAAGGTAAAATATTGAGAGTATTAATAGTATTACAGTACTGAGAATTGGTCGTGTAAAATATGTACTAAAAATGTGATAATGCCAAACAAAAAAGCTTCATTTTCTTTATACAAAATACAAATTCTCTTATTTCTTTTGATTATTGAGTGAAATATGAATGTATTCTTGGCAGGTTTATCAAGGTGCCCGTGTATGGATAAACAAATAGAGCACGGCTTCGTACCATCTCCATCAATGTCCACAGCGCAGGCGTCACCTTCACCATTGTTGTCAGTGTCAGTCTGGTCTGGGTTGCTGTTGTATGGACAGTTATCGCAGCGGTCTCCCACGTCATCGCGATCATAGTCATACTGTCTTGGGTTGAAGATGAGTGGGCAGTTGTCCTATTTTAAAAGAGACCACAGTTCAGATATAGAAACATATGTCAAATAACAGTCATGCAATTCTCCATAGGGCCTGCTCACACGAAGGTTATTACTTTTAGATGTTAGGCTTGTCATTTGGCTGCAGCTGTGTACAGTAGGGCTATTTCGCGGAGCGCAATGATAAAAGTGAGCCTCATTTTAGGAATAGGACCAAGGATAATATTGGATTAGCAGGATACACTGCACGTCTTTTAGAAAGGTAAACTATGTTTACCTTCCACACCTCAGACTGTATGCTATGTAAAATCTGTGTGGATTTACTTTCTTCATTCATACACAGTGCAAAATGTACAGAAAGTCACTTGATTGGAATGAGGGCCTTTGGAACATACTGTATAGACTTTAGATAATGATATTTTACCCTGTCATCAGGAACGCCATCGTCGTCGTCATCATTATCACAAGCATCACCAATTCCATCTTTGTCATAGTCCTCTTGCCCAGAATTGGGAAGATCGGGGCAGTTGTCCTTAAAAAAGAAGAGTATGAATATGAACACTAGCTACAATTATGTTATTTGTGTTTTTATAACAAATAAACCCAATCTATGCCAACCTTCTTGCATTGATAGGTTGCGTTCTCGACACACACAAGATCAGCATTAGGCCAGCCATCAAGATCAGTGTCCTCTCCACAGATGTGTCCATTTCCAGCAAAGCCAGGTTTGCACTCACAGCGGTACATGGGGTCTGAGAAATGGCCCAGGTAGTTGCAGCGAGCATTCTTATTGCAGTCGTGGCTTCCATCGAGGCAGGGATTGCGAGGCGTGCACACCTGCAGGAAAAGAGAAATCAGTCAACGCATATTAGTTCATAAGCAGGTGCAATGTTGCAATGCAGGTGCAAACTGTAATCTTTTGGTGTTCTCTCATTTACCTGTTTCTTGGAAGCAGCGTCCTCCACTCCTCGACCAAACGGCTGTGGGCCGGTGTAGCGAGAGGGGCACGGCAGGCAGTTGTAGCCTGGCACGGTGTTCTCACATCTATGGACTCCATTAAATTCAAAGCAGGCATCAGGGACCTCCTTACACTGTAAAAGAGAGAAAAACGCAGTCTGAATAAGATTTTTTCTGCCCACTGCATTTCATTACTAAAATAATAATTAAGTATCAGCCAGGATTTTAATATAGGTTCATCCCAAAGAGCAGTGTACTGCACCTCATCGATATCCTTGCAGTTGATTCCATTGCCAGAATATCCTGTGGGGCATTTTCCACATTTCCAAGAGCCATCTGGGAAGCTTGTACACTGGGCTCCTTCAAAGCATGGATTTGAAAGGCATCCATCTGTGACAAATGAACATAAGTAAATGATTTATCTCTGAAACACAGACTAGTGTCATCTAAATGGTTGAGTGACATTATAACTCACCAATTGGACAGGCTTGTTTGTTGCAACGCTGGCTGGCCTTTGCTTCTCCCACACAGTCTTTGCCGCCATACATGGGTACGGGATTATTGCAAAGACGTTTACGGTTTTGGACGCCACCACCACAGGTGGCAGAGCAAGTATCCCAGGGTGACCATGGTCCCCAGCCACCATTGACTATGAAAAAATACACAACAAAAATTGGACAACTGCACTTTTTAAGACACAAACACACAAAACAAAAAAACACTTCATAGGGTGTTCACTTACTCGGACATGCTGATTTCTCACACCTCTCAGTTTGCCGACCTTCACCCTGGCAATCTTTGCCTTCCATTTGAGGTGTTGGGGAGTTGCAGAGACGGATGCGTGTGATAACGCCAGCACCACACGTCACTGAGCAGGAAGACCAAGGTGACCAGTGACTCCAGCTGCCATCTTGCTTAACTAAAAATGATAGAAAAAGGTTACTTTTCTCCTTTACTGTGAGGAAAAACCATAGACACTACTGGCCAGTGGGCATCACTTACAGCGCTTGTCACACTCCTGAAGGTAGCAGTCTCTCGTCTGCACTGACGTGCCCTCACAGTTGTTATTGATGCGGTCACAGGAGCGGCCACGCTGCTGAATGCCCCTTCCACAGGACACAGAACAATGGGTCCATTCAGACCAGGGGGACCAGCCATCCTCAGCAGAGTCGCTCGCTGTCGAGAGAGCAAAATGAGACAATAGCAGAGCTATTCCTTCTTTCTAAAGCAGCAAAATAGAGAAAGGCTTTTAATACTGGGCCTTAATGGACTCAATTTAGCCTGGGCAGCTCGAGAGAGAGCACTCCAGGGAACCCTGGCATGAACCAAGCAGCTGGAATGCTGGGGAAATGTCAGTGTATTTAATGCAGAGGGATACCTTTCTCCAAATGTGGAAATGGTATTTGAAAACACCCTTGATTATGCCATAAGTTCTAACACATGAGGCTGATATTAACTGAAATCCTTGTTATGCACGACGAGCCCTCAAGACGTGAGGAGTCTGCCGTTTCTTTTTTGAGACTCTGCCAAACAGCACCAATTTTCCACCTCTCTTTAAACAATTTAGACAATTATGGCCATTTAGTGATTCAGTGATGCACAAAGCTCTAGTGTTCCTTTCATTAGTTAAACTTCAGTTGAAGTCTATTGTATGATGCAGGAATGACTGTGAATGTTTGGGTAGGAACAGCACATTCAATTAAAAAGTTTATAAAAGTTAAAATGTTGCCTGGTTAACGATACAGCACATTCAAGTTGACACGGAAATATATATAGATATTTTTTTTGCTTGCACATTTACTTTTAATCTGTGGGTGAGTCTCTTACCAAGCTTACCAAGGCTGCATTTTGTTTTATCAGAAATACAGTAAAATCATTAATATTGTAAAATACTGTTACAGTTTTTTTTAAGTGTTTTCTACACAACTTCACAAATTCTTTGATAAATACAAAGCACCGTAGTTATTTGAAATATAAATCTTTTGTAACATTATATATTTCTCTGTCAATTTTGATCAATTTAATGTTTTTGCTGAGTAAAAGTATTATATATATATATGTGTGTGTGTGTGTGTTTAGTGTCTAAACTTTGTTATACAGTAGTTCAGTTGCACTTACGGGTTCCACATCGAGGGCAGCACTCCCCATCAGGCACTGTGGCATTTGCGCATGGTATTAGGGGACATGAAATCTTGCGGCACACTGTTGCAGAGTTCTGTGGTTAACACAATGACTCTCATTAGACTCATTAGACTCTCATCTGTTAAAAGACATGTCACGACTGGTGCATTTGAATGAAAAACCATAGTGTGAAACCTTACTGTAGTGCAAAACCACATTCAACGTTACTATTTTCATTCAATTCATCTTAAACTGAAGCTTGAGAGTGGATAACCTATCAGACATATTTTAAGTCTGTGTAATTAGAAATGTATGTGTTCCTCAGTATTAATATAATGTGGCATTTCATAGAGAATAGGCTGGAGGTATGTATACAGTATCCCATAAATACCATAGTTTATAAGGTTTAGTTATTTGACTGTATTCTCTTTAGCTACCACAATTTCACAGTTTTAATTAGAGGCTATGTAGTTCAGGGAAATGGATACACCCAGCTTAAGTCTGCCACAATGGATTAGACTAAGACCAGTATTGTGTATCGCAGCACCTATATAACATGGCCCCCGTCTCGCTTACACAAATTAGTGGCTTAATGACAGAGCAAGCAGCCCAAAGAGTCTAACAAGTACATGTCTGCAGGTTATTAGGTTCTCACCTGGCAAGTGCACTCTGTGCAATCATCCACTGTCCATTCTTCCTTGTTTTTGTGCACAATTCCATTGTGAAGACAGACACCATCATAAAAGTCAATGCGATTCATGAGCATGTTTTTCTCTTCTGTCTAGAAAACAGAACAAAAATTCAGGTTTGATAATGTGGATGGAGTGTTAAACTACTGCATGTGTCCACTACACAAGTTCATTATTTTTATGTGGAACAACTTTCTGCTCACCACTTTGCGGAGTTCATTGGACAGCTCTTTCACCACCACACCAAGACCTTTTAGTTCCTTGAACATGGCAGCTAGGTCCTCGCATGAAAAGCCACAAATCATCTGCAGATCTTCATGGAGAAATATACAGATTGCAGTGGTTAAAAATGCATTTGGATTCTCAACTTGCGTATATTTTATTTGTATGGATTATTTAAAAGGAAGGATTACCTTTTGTTTTGTGGCCAGTGTAATCAGTCCTGATTGCAGGTCTGGTTCCATTTATGGGATTGTCAAGGGTGATGATATCAGTCATAATTGCTGCAAGAGGAAAGGGAATTCAGACGGATTAAACTCCATTATAAAAAAACTTAAGCAGATGTAAATGTTGAGTGAAAAAATTATGAAAAGAGGCTGATTGCAGTGAATGTAGAATGAAAAGTCTTTATCTTATATGGCTATTGTTCATTCACTGTCACAGAAGTGGTGCTCTAATGTTATTTAAAATACAATACAAAATTAAACAGAATAAAAAAAATATGTATGTATATTATTAAATTCGTTATTAATATTTAACCACCAAATTAAAGTCAGTGTGGCATAATCACGATGCAAGAAGCAGTTTTGTCATCATCTTTTCTTATGGATTCATACACGTGTTCTGCATTACACTCACAGTTATGGCATCCTTTATTCCTCAGAATTGCTTCAAGTGTAGTTCCGAACACAAAGCGCACGTTTTGAAGCACCCCCTAAAAAACACACACAATGAATTCATGCTTCTCACTGTATTTGGCATGCAACACGATTCATAGACAGCGAAACGTCCACTCACCATGAACCTGTCCTTCACTGCGCCCTTGCCAATCCTCAGGCTCGCCACGCCTGGGGTCTCCTGAGTGAGGATAGTCTGGATAGAAGCATCGAGCTCCGCTGTATTCACCTCCTCACATCCCACATAGAACTGAACCCTGTCGTCCTGCACGAAAAGCGTGATGTTTTTCCAATGTCCCACCGCCAAATCCGCTTCCTCGATGGACACGACCTGTTGCTTGTTTTCAGTGGAAAAAACGATGTCCAGAGTGTTGGCTTTCCCGTTGGAAACGATTTCGAATACGGGTCCGGAGCCATCTTTCTTCTCCACGGTCAAAAGGCTTCCCCTGGTGTGTTTGAACTGCTTGAAATTGACCAGGAACAGAAATCCTCTCTCCGCGTGAATGGAATCGATTAGGTCCCTGAAGGCGCTCTCGGGGACCGGGGGGATCAGGTCGGGGTTCAGGATCTTGTAGGCGGGGCTGTATGGGTCGTCGCCTTTCACCAGAGTCACCCCGTGGTTTTTCCTCGGCACTTGGACGAGCTCAAACAGATCGAAAACACTGTTGTCGTCTCGAATTTCTACCAGGAGTCAGGAAGTTAATGCAATCTCATTATAATATACTTAATATTAACGAATATTTTTTAATTTATTACATGGATCTCTTTGTAATTGATATTCGGTTTGGTCAGTTTTTTTGCTCATACACTGTTTTCTTCATAGGTGCTCTTGTCTTAATAATAAAATGAACGAAACCTGAATTATTCATTTATTTTAATGCATGTATTTAGGTAGCCGTGTAATGAGTAGGATAATGCATAGAAAAAGCCTGTCTTTATTGCAAAACAACCCCATTCATAAACCCCTTCACCCTTGTTGGAGTTTATTTTGCGATAATTAGCCTACTAAATGTTTGTCAGTTATTCCTATACTATTTAAAAACGAGTTACACTTTAAACCACAAAAGCGTTCACTCACAAACGCTAAACGTGATCAGTAACAGATGTATCATCGCTCACCTGCGACTCTCGCGCTCTCGCAGCTCCACAGCATCAGAAGCAAAAAGATTGCAGCTGACTTCATTTTCTCACTTATTCTTTTACCTATCAGAAGTCATACATAAATGTGTAAGTTATTGAAAATTCACCAAATCTGAACCTTATCAGTTCAATCAGTTATTAAAATAAATAAATAAACCGCACCTTCCACGCGTTTCAAAAGGCAACAAATCCAGGAAACTTGATATAATTCCTAAGATGCGTCAATAAAAGGTCGTTTTAAAATAAAGAGATTATTTTCCTCTTTAACAGCGGTCTACAACATTCGGTGTTTCTTTGCTGTAGTTAAAGTGGCCAATCTAACTTTTACCAAAGAGAACAAAGTGCTATTTAAATAGTTTCATGACATTCCTGAGCTCGCGTCTCCTCCAATCAGATGCTGGAAGGAAAAAGGGACGAGCTTGCGTTACCTCACAGAGTGTTTGTATAAGTTACACACACGAGGGAGAAAACGCACCACATTCCAACGAACACATTCCATAAACATAAAATGTTTTTTTTTGACCGCTGCTTCCGTTTAAGGCTTATTAATTTGCCCCTGATTATTTGTGTATCCAAGACGTAGCTACTGCTTTCTTGTTTTGTTATTCAATAATCCCAGTCATTTATTTTCACCGAAGTCTCTACCCTACCGTTCGTTGTGTACATATTTTATTTCAGTTCATCCATAATGAACAACTTAAACGTTTTCACGTTCAAAGTGCTACTTTAGTTTAGAACAAGTGTTCTATAACGACTAAGTAAGTTTAAAAGCAGTGCTCGGTGCCATGCACAGCATCTTACAGGATGCTCGTGAAGAAAGTGCAGCTGTAACATGTCTCTCCTCTAGAGGCCGTTCTGTGGTTGTTTGAGCACCTGGGTCATTTTAAATTTAGATTTCTATTAAAGTTCCTTATACTTTAAAGTAGGTTACATTTATAACATTTGTTATAATATGGTTATTATTATTTCTTATAAGTGGTGGGTTGCTATTAACCATTTGAGACTTTTAAAAGCAAAAACACTGATAAAAATTCACAAAATAAGAATAATAAAAAATTACATTGAAAATATGTAAAGACTGGTTTGTAAAACTAATATTGCAAATAATAAGTGTTATAAAAAAGGTATAACATTTAAAACACACATCTTACAACTTGCCTCAGCCTGACATTTATGACAAATAAAGTCATCATTTCAGTTCAAATCCCCATCTGTAGTTGACTCTTGTCTGAATGAAAAGTTTTATCATATTCACTTGTTTTCCCTTAAAATATTAAAGAAAATGAAGGTTTGGTCAAACAAATTATAGTATATTTTTCCTTACTGTTTCAGTCAATGGCTACTGTCAACTGTTCGGTTACCAACTTTCTTTAAAATATCTTCTATGTTCAACAGAAGAACAGAGTGCTGGGTGAGTAAATGATGACAGTATTTTCATTTTTGGGTGATTTATCCCTTTAAGGGTTGCATCTTTAACCAGCCAAATTATAGGATGATTAATGAAGGGGAAGACAACCAAAACAGTCTATTTGCACTTTCCAAAGATTTACGATAGGACGTTTGCAGACTTTTACTGCTTAAACCTGACGCCCACCTTGGACGTTGTTGATTTTTCAATGAGACATTGGGAATGAAGACACTACTTCAAGTGAACGTGCATTTTTGCTTTTCACAGTGATGAATGTCTCATTTGTAAGCAGAGAGGGAGTCAGCTGAAGTTTAATCTGACTGATCCGGAGATGTCAGAAGGGGGTGGTAACTGTATTGTTTGGAGGGTCAGAGTGTTAAAGCTCACCTCAGAGACCTCTCTGGACAGATGTACTGATGATACAAGAGGTTATATACGTATAGGTCAGCCATCATTGTTTTGTGTTTACTCTCTGTGCCCCATGGCCATGCAGGCCTATTATGCACACAAATATGGCACCCGGTCTCAATAGATACTGTCAGTTCTGAGTGTCTGGAACTCTGCTAAATAACTTCCAAAACTCTGTCATCGAAACCATGCTTTCGCTCAATGACGCACACAAGCTTCTTGAAACTAAGAGCTTCTGTGGAACTTGAGTTGACTGGTTGCAAAGGTGAAAAAGAAAATATTCCAGCTATGGGACAGCTGCTTACATTTGGTGTAAAACATCATAAATAAAGAGATGATTTGAAAAATCTTTCACATTTTCAAAGTTTATGCATATTTTCTGGATTCTTTTTAAACTTTCTTGTAAGCAATAACCATCGAATAGCTGATGTCTGAGCTGTCAGGGCATGCACAAGTCCAGGACGTAAGTGAGTAAGATATGATCCATCTCCCTGAGCAAATATCTACTCACTGCACTATAAACATAGGAGAGGCAGGCCATTTAACTATTTTTATTACGCATCAGGTTCTCCACATTTAAAAACAACCTTGCACAACCCACCATTTACATAACAAAATGGGGGTTATTTGTAAGATTGCTCGGACTCTTAGTTTCTGTGAAGTGGTGTAGAAATGCTATAGAAGGTTTTTATTTCAGACAGAAAAAACTGAGTTTTATGTGTACAAATAAAGCATGTTTTTTTTTCTAAAAATAACCTAAAAAATTCAGAAGTAGATAAACCCATAAACCAATTATGAAAAGAGGGAGAGACATAATTAAAACAATCCATCCAGTATATTTTAGAATCCAGTAAATATTTATGATACTTCCATTTTCAATAAGATATATTAATTAATATATGAATGGTATTATTTTATATTTGTTTTGTATAATCTAATCTTAATCTTTTAATTATTCTCTCTCACTATATATATACATTCTTAAATATTTAGAAAAGATGTGCCATTAAATTAATAATAATTATAATAATAATTATTATTATTAATGTAACCAAAGAGTGTGTCTCATACTTTTAGTATAGGCTTCTTGAAATCTCAGATATCAGAAGTCGGTGGCAAATCATTCAGAGTACCAAACATGAATATATATATATTTTCATGATGTGTATATTAAGCCCCACTGCTTTAAACGGTCCCGAAGAACCCTAATAGACAGGAATATCTTTCCATACTCAGTCAAAACAATCTCTCTTGACCAGCCAAGCAATGGAGTGTTGATTCAGACACACTAACTGTAAGTATCTCATTTATATCTCTCTGCAAGTTGTGCAAGAATTATATGGCATTAAATCCGCAGAATGTCATGTTTGTCTGAATTCATCTCTAAACTGAGGTCACAGGCCACACAGGATCATTAAGTAACCAAACAGGCAGATTTGTTCTGCATATTTTGTACTATTTTGAACCTGAATGTAGTAATTCATCCTTAAGCTGGCCTTGAATTTGAACAAAACAGCTGGACCACTTCAGATGTAGGATTACAACAGCCTGTAACCACCTGTGCAGCTGTTTCAGTAATCCACTCTTTACCTGTAATATCAGAGCCATCAGACCCAAGACACTGAGTGAGCGTGCCAGGATGATGGCCAGCAGACTTCTTTCCACAGTTTCCTGTATTGTGCAAGTTGCTAAATATCTTTTAATGTCAGAGAATATTTTCTGAGTCCATTCTATCATCTTTCTAGCAGAAGGTCATGGTGTGCAAGCTTCCTTTTAATGTGTTTCCATGCACAATGTAATTTGCATTCCTGAGTCTAGTTAGCGGTAGAAAAGAAACACACAGTGTTCTGAATTATTTTGCGGTGGTTGCCCGAGAGCAAGCAACTTCATTCCACTCCTGAAGATTCACACCATATTTGGCCAGGCTGAACATTTGGTTCTTTGATTCATGCAATGAACATTGTGTGACATAATTGTCTTCATTGTTAATTACACAGTAGCCTGATAGGTACCTCTGATTTGCATAAGCTCAAAAAGAATAGTATGAAGCTATTTACTGACAATTATTGTTAGGCATTAATTCAAATTCTAAGAAAATGCAAGGAGTCACTTTACAAACATAAACTTGAATTAGCATCATTATTTTAAAGAATAAAATTGAATATCACTGATATCACAATACAACATTAATGTGGCCTTGATCAAAAGTGACAGCACAGACATTTATATTTTTACAATAGATTTCTTTTTTTTTTTATGTTGTTCTTTTGAACTTTCTATTCATCAAATAATCTTGAAAAAAAAAATGCATTGCAATTTCCCCAATAATATTGAGCAGAAAAAAATGGAAGTCAACTTTGAAAATAATAAGAACCATATCAATAATTGAGTAAAGAAAAAGATTTGTTTCTAACTGTTGTGATATTTCACAATATTATTTTGATTAATAAGTGCAGCCTTGTAACTTCTACATTACTTCTAATTAAATTTTTTGTAGAGAAAAATAATGTTTTTAAAGAAAACAAATTGCATAATAACAATAATTATATTATTTAATAACCAGAAATTTATTAACCTCAGTGGTGTTGTGGTCTGCTCTCAGGATGTAGTTAAAATTCAGTCTCGCTCAGAGCATTTTTTCTTTTCCTTGTGTAACTTAAAATGAACCTGACATCATTGTACTCTGGAAAACTGATTAATTCTCATCTGTTAGTTGCTTATCACAGAAGTGGAAACATCTGCACATTGTCTACAGGAGCACGGCCTTGTTGACCCTGGCAGCAGGAGTACACATGCTGTCATTATTCCTGAGAGCGTTCACTTTTATGCTTCTGTTGTCATTGATCTTATCACTACTAAAGCAGACACACGGCATCAGTGATGCGTTTACTGACACGAGACTGACACCAGACAGAAGCATGAAGTACATTCTAAAAGCCTTTAACCCACATCTGTCTGTCAATGCATCAACTTAGCATTCTTCAGTTATTAAAATAAGTACAGTCATTTCAAAAATGTCCTTTATTTAATAATTCAGAAATGTATTTTATGATAAAATGGTAATCATTTATTTATTTATCTTTATTTATAATTTTTCTTATGAATTTAATAATGTAATTCAACAGGATCTCTCTCTCTCTCTCTCTCTCTCTCTCTCTCTCTCACACACACACACACACACAAACTATATATATATATATATATATATATATATATATATATATATATATATATATATATATATTATGTGTGTGTGTGTGTGTGTGTGTGTGTGTGTGTGTGTTTATTATTATTATTATTATTATTTAAATAAATATCATAAACTCTCATGTGTTTCCTTTTATTATTTATTTATATAGTATATTTATAAATTACTATATACTATGGTATTCTTAACTATTAGTTCTCTCCAGTGTCTATTATTTTAACCATACTTTTGTGAAAATGAGTTATTTACATTTGTGATGATGATTTCTTGACATGAATCAAAACGAATATTAAGAAATTTCCTCTCTATATACCAATAAACATTCCACCTACACGTTCACATTCACATTCACTTAGCCAATGGGATGTTTCAAAATTGGTAGATGGGATGGGAAGCTAGTTGTGTCAATGGGATGGTACTTTAGCATCATTCTTGTAATTTCCCTGGACTTCATACTTACTCAGAACTGTACTATCCTGCTAAGTGTTTTCTGAAATAACTGGCCCAGACGTGCTTGACACCCCAAAGCTCAGCCGTCGGGCATCAACAAACATGCAATTAGCCAGAAAACTTCTTGCACAGACTAAGTAAAGGGGTGTCAACCTTCTTCTAAGTAATACTACTCATGGATATAATTCACTCAGGTACACACTTGTACTTTATTCTTCTGTTTTCAAGATATGCTAAGTAAGAGCTGCTATATATATATATATATATATACACTGTGTATTTTAACTGTACAATTTTGTAAAAACGCTACGGAAAAAAACTGATAATAGGTTAACAGTAAGTTCCCGTACTATATACAGGGAAAAACTGTAAAAGATCTAACAAAGCATTTAATGTAAATTTACAGTAAAATTCTGTTAATTATACAGCTTTTAGAAGTAAAAAAAGAACAAATCAATGTATAATTTACAGTCTAAAACTGTAAACTGATATTCCCAGAATTCCCTGCGTGACACTCCACGTTTGAAAGTATTTTGTTTAAATAATCATGTTTTTAAATAGTTCTTGTTATCAGTTATGTACATTTGAGCTTTATGTTACATCTTCTGTTGCTTAATGAAAGTTTTTTGCATTATTTAAGTATCACGTGTGTTACCATGATGGTGTTTTGTGTTTCCATAAATGTGCACCTTCTATATGTTAATATATACTTCTGCTTGTGGTGAAGCTACTTGTGATGAGCTTTGATACTTCATGTGGCTTTCTCTTATACAGTACCATCTTTATTATTATGGTGGTTGTCAGTATTTTCAAGGTACAAAACAGATTTAATTTTGTGTGTTGTTGAATTGACTGGTTTATATTCACATTTTCTTGTTTGTAAATTACAGCTTTATATTGTAAAATTAACAGTTTTTGACGTAAATGTGTTTACAGTTTTCTGTATTTTTACAAAATTATTCTGGCAACCACAGCTGCCAAAAAGTTTTTGTAAAAACAACAAGAATTTTTTACAGTGTATATATATATATATACAGTTTTGTTCAAAATAATAGCAGTACAATGTGACTAACCAGAATAATCAAGGTTTTTAGTATATTTTTTATTGCTACGTGGCAAACAAGTTACCAGTAGGTTCAGTAGATTGTCAGAAAACAAACAAGACCCAGCATTCATGATATGCACGCTCTTAAGGCTGTGCAATTGGGCAATTAGTTGAAAGGGGTGTGTTCAAAAAAATAGCAGTGTCTACCTTTGACTGTACAAACTCAAAACTATTTTGTACAAACATTTTTTTTTTCTGGGATTTAGCAATCCTGTGAATCACTAAACTAATATTTAGTTGTATGACCACAGTTTTTAAAACTGCTTGACATCTGTGTGGCATGGAGTCAGCCAACTTGTGGCACCTCTCAGCTGTTATTCCACTCCATGATTCTTTAACAACATTCCACAATTCATTCACATTTCTTGGTTTTGCTTCAGAAACAGCATTTTTGATATCACCCCACAAGTTCTCAATTGGATTAAGGTCTGGAGATTGGGCTGGCCACTCCATAACATTAATTTTGTTGGTTTGGAACCAAGACTTTGCCCGTTTACTAGTGTGTTTTGGGTCATTGTCTTGTTGAAACAACCATTTCAAGGGCATGTCCTCTTCAGCATAGGGCAACATGACATCTTCAAGTATTTTCACATAGGCAAACTGATCCATGATCCCTGGTATGCGATAAATAGGCCCAACACCATAGTAGGAGAAACATGCCCATATCATGATGCTTGCACCTCCATGCTTCACTGTGTACTGTGGCTTGAATTCAGAGTTTGGGGGTCGTCTCACAAACTGCCTGTGGCCCTTGGACCCAAAAAGAACAATTTTACTCTCATCAGTCCACAAAATGTTCCTCCATTTCTCTTTAGGCCAGTTGATGTGTTCTTTGGCAAATTGTAACCTCTTCTGCACATGCCTTTTTTTTAACAGAGGGACTTTGCGGGGGATTCTTGAAAATAGATTAGCTTCACACAGACGTCTTCTAACTGTCACAGTACTTACAGGTAACTCCAGACTGTCTTTGATCATCCTGGAGGTGATCATTGGCTGAGCCTTTGCCATTCTGGTTATTCTTCTATCCATTTTGATGGTTGTCTTCCGTTTTCTTCCACGTCTCTCTGGTTTTGCTCTCCATTTTAAGGCATTGGAGATCATTTTAGCTGAACAGCCTATCATTTTTTGCACCTCTTTATAGGTTTTCCCCCTCTAATCAACTTTTTAATCAAAGTACGCTGTTCTTCTGAACAATGTCTTGAACGACCCATTTTCCTCAGATTTCAAATGCATGTTCAACAAGTGTTGGCTTCATCCTTAAATAGGGGCCACCTGATTCACACCTGTTTCTTCACAAAATTGATGACCTCAGTGATTGAATGCCACACTGCTATTTTTTTGAACACACCCTTTTTCAACTAATTCAACTAATTGCCCAATTGCACAGCCTTAAGAGCGTGCATATCATGAATGCTGGGTCTCATTTGTTTTCTGAGAATCTACTGAACCTACTGGTAACTTGTTTGCCACGTAGCAATAAAAAAATATACGAAAAACCTTGATTATTCTGGTTAGTCACATTGTACTGCTATTATTTTGAACAATACTGTATATATATATATATATATATATATATATATATATATATGCCATTACTCTCCATCATAATATCAACAGCATTTTTAGACTGCAGCTTTTGATTAGGATGACCCTTGTTTGGTGACATCCTTGCACTGTCAATACTTCCATTGTTTTCTGGCTGCACACTATATGTAATGGAAGAAATTTGTTTTATTTATCTGACTTTGTTGACCTAAGTCATTTGGCAAATCGTGGGAGTATTTATGCTATTGCTAAGCGTTACTGTGACTTTAAGATCTAATATTGTAAGGTTCCTGACATTACAGAGACATCCTGGAGACCATGGCAAGGTCATGAGAAAAAAGAACACTGGCAACTCGGAAAATTAAGTGAAATGGTATATAGCTTTTAATAGATATTGGACATTTGATGTAGAAAAAAAAAAAGATATTTTGTTTTCTTGCAAATAATATGATCATTTATAACTTTATAATAAAAAAATAACATCAATTATTTTTCTATGCCCTAAGGAAAGATATGCTGGGAGTTTGATATACCTTTGTTATCCCAGTTTGGTCACAGTAATTGCCATTGCAATATGAATGAAATATGATCATATGTAAACAACACAATTTATGCAGTGAATCCAGCAGAATGTTTCTGCAGTCTTCAGCAGAAATGTTCTTAAACATTAAATATGAGCATATAAATGTGACTCACCCCAAAAACTAACTTTTTGAACTTCTGCCCAGCTTATATAAGATAAAAGATTCTGAAGAATAACACTCCCAAGCTGAGTAGTGTTGTCTCATTTGCGGTATTCCCCTGTCAAACTATCTTTTTCTTTTATCCTTCCTGCTGTGTCTGTGAGGAACTGATGAGCTTTGGGAAGGGGTGTAATGAATAATGCGTGAGAAAGCATTTTTAAAGCAAATGCGCTGTCATGACAGGTTTAGATCAGACTGTTGTTTTTTTTGGACGATGAGCGTTGTCTACACAACAACAGACAAAACAACAGTTGCGGTGAATATATTCAGGTCTTCACCAAGGATATAGCATTTTTTCCCCCAAAGGCATGCATCCTTCAACATGTTGATTCTTGGGGCAGCCAAGCTTTCATCAGCTTTATTAAAGACATTTTGATGAAAAAAGTGGTTCCACCCTTTGAGAGCGAGAGCACAGCTGGAGCATTGTGCCTGTCCATGAGGGGTCTTCCTGTAGATTTAATCCTAGGTCTTCGTCTCAGTGAATAAACTCAACACACTGTCTTCTCGTGCTTACCATCTGTATTATATGAAAGACAGCATGTTTAAGTATTTTTTTTTTTTTGTATATACAGTTGCAAACAAGGATGCAATTGTTTGGTCTGCAGCAAAAGTAAGAATACTAAAGTTCATTAGAAAAGTCTATTTCTCAATGAGTGCCACCAAAAAGTTTTCACTGACAGCAAGTCATGTCGCTCCTATGACTCTTGAGATCATTTACTCTACTGGAATTTTTTAGGAAGCCATACATCCATTCACACATTCCTTGATTTTCAGGTCAAGTCACACCTCACTGCATTAGTTGACTGTGGTGCCAACAAGGTCATATTAATAGGCATCAAAGAAATTAAATATTTTTTTTTCTGAATTAAATTAGGATATCATTTGATGGAAGGTGACTCCATGTGGGATTTTTAACCATGTTTTGTGTGTGTGTTTGTGCATTTTATTATTTTAATACAGATTTGTTGTTGTTGTTCTTTTTATATTATAACGACAGATGGGTTATCACCACATTGCACTTTTTAAAAATATGATAAGAGAGATGAATCATTTGATTCTTGACTGATCTTTTCAGCAATTAAAAACCTGATTTTGGTATGTGTTTAATTGAATTCTTGTGGTTATTTTGAAAGTTGTTTGTCTCATAAATGCTAAATTACCCATACGCCACAGAATTTAGAATTGTGTGCAGAATTTTCAAAGACATCCTTGGAGAGACTAAATGTGCTAGGAATTATGCAAAAATCCACTTGCTTTGGTGTCATAGTTAAACTAGCTTTTTGCAGCCTTTTCTAATACATCACACTGTGGCTCAGAAATGCATTCACGCATTTTGGGTCTAATAGTCCATTCCCAGTGGATGTCATTGGCAGGCTTTGTTTAGTCTCTCATCAGTGGTGCACTCAGCTGGATCTTGTTTTCATTCACTTAATTGGTGTATTGTGAAGAAAACAAACTTCAAAATGCTTTGGATAAAGCAGATGACCATCCACATATCTCAGAAATTGCAGAAAATAACTCTTAACCTATTGTTTCAAGTCACGGTACAGAGCATAATGAGCAAAAAAAAAAAAAAAAGAAAAGAAAAAAAGCAGGTTCAATGTGTATCACAATGTTCTCTATTGAGCATAGACAACTAACCAGTCATGAATTTTGTGGTAGGGTGACCATACTTCCTCTTATTCCCAGACATGTCCTAGCCAGCATTTCTAAATTGCCTAAAATGTTCAGGTGTTGGCTTTGTTTTCCTATAGTTTTCATTGCTGAAGGTAATGACTAAGAAAAATAGTTTGACGAATAGCGTGCAGGCATCATACATAATTGACCAGTCGTGGCATGTGAGAAGGTGGGATCTACAGAGAATGATCAAAACAATGCAAATACGTGTATACAGTGTATGAGGACTGTAAATACATGAACAATAAATTGCATAAATATCAATAGATAGACAGACAGACAGACAGACAGACTGACCGACCCTATTCTAGTGAATATGCTGTGGCCCAGACTAGTCTGTATCAAGTGGGCCCTCATCCCAGAAGTGTTCATCTTTAGCATTTCTTTGACCTTGCTAGGATACCCATCCGAGGAATGCATCTTGTTTAAAACACAAAGCTGTAATAAATTAGTCTTTTTTACGACTTTAGTCATTCTTGACTGAGGCTTTTATTTCTGTTGCCTGTAATCTGACCCTACCAAGCACATAATCTTGGATTTTTTTTTTCAAATCCTCATGCCTCCAGTCATACTGTGTACCCAAGGAACCATTATCACGCTCATCGCAAATAAAACGTCTGTATACACTTTGCTGTATTTCATCTAATTTTCAGTTGTGCATCAGTGACTTTTGGGCATTTGTAGTATTACATGTAGACCACATTTTATCACTTCATTTATGAGATTAAAATTGATTCATTTATGGATTTTGTAATGTAGCCGTCTAGATATTTTTGGTACAATGAAAAATGCTTTATACCGATGCTTTGCTATTAGAACGGTAGTGGGTGCAAGTATAAATATGAAACTCCCACTGTGCATTGAGATACAGCAAGCAAATATTACAAAATTGCTAAGTGATTATTATGTAAACATGATTTGACATAATACAGAACATCATGATAAAACCTCACAGAGCCTAGTTTAGCTGTGAAAACTGCGTAAGGAGGAGAGAGGTCCAGATATGGTCCTTTTTTTCAACAGCTGTTAGTAGTGGCCAAACTATTGTAAATGTTTTGTTGCCAAGCGATAAAAAAACAGCATATGATCTTTTTTGTCTGACTTGTCTCTAAGACTTCTCCTGACTCACTTCCCAAGGAAAACAAACAGGAAATTTAAAAAAGGCTGTCCTGATATAAGGAGAACACAGGAGACAGCTGACACATTGGACATGTTGTTCATTATACATGAAGTTTTTGTGGATATTTACTACTTTAAGATGTCTGTTATAAAACCCTTAAAATTTAATGCTTGTTTGAAAGCTTTTGTACTTCTCATCTTTTATTTTCTTGAGCCAGAACCTTGAAACAGTCAGCCTGATTGGTCACAGGATTTTTAGTTTTCATAATCCCATTGTCTACCCGGGCTATAATTGCAGAATTGCCACTGCTTTAACAAATTGAGACCATTCCATTAAACTTCTTTTTAGCCACAAATAAGTTAAATTTTCTTGCGCAAAGGGCGAAGGGAAAAATGCCAAATTGTCACTTTAAATGTATATCTGGACATTCTCCAAGACTCTTACTGGATTAATAAACGGACAGGAAAAAAAATAGTAGGCTAAATCGTGTGCATGATTTACTAATTCGCTCCCTCGATTTATAAATTGTGCACGCGATTTACTAATTTGTATAATCCATTTGCTAAATCGTGCACACGATTTATAAATCATGAAACGAATAAGTAAATTGTGCACACAATTTAGCAAATCGAGTGAACAAAATAGTAATCGTGTTCGTGTTTTAGTAATTCAGGGGCACGAATTAGTAAATTGTGCACACAATTTATATACAGGTGCATCTCAATAAATTAGAATGTCATGGAAAAGTTCATTGATAGTGAATTGTTTTTGTTAAATATGAGCCAAAATCATCACAATTAAAAGAACCAAAAAATTTAACTACTTCAGTCTGTGTGCATTTAATTTTTTTAATAAACGAGTTTCACAATTTGAGTTGAATTACTGAAATAAATGAACTTTTCCACGGCATTCGAATTTATTGAGATGCACCGGCATTTTTCATTGCATGTCATGTGCTGGGCTCCGTAAAAACTACGTAACAACCTTATTTAAATGCTAAATTTGTTTTTATTTTACATCTATTTCTGTGTAACAATAAAATAGGATAAATTCTCTGAAAAGCCTGTGGTATAGCATAACAAGGGAACTGTTCCTTGAAAAATACTCTCTTCAGTATCAACTAAGAGCTAAAAACAAATAACAATGCACTTGAAGTACTATGATGTAACCATAATGGATGTTTTCAATTTATATGATTATTAGGAAATTTGCTGTGGCAATCACTGGCTTATAAAATGCATTTGTTTAATAACACTAGAGGTGATCATTTATACTTAATTCAAGCAGCCTGCAGAGTATCCTGTTCTATGCAAGCACCTGACATCAGTAATTTTCACTGAGATTTTGTCGATAAAATACTCTGGACAGTTCCAGAGCCTTATGTTGGTTGGACACTTTATCAAGAAGCGCAACACATGCATATGTGCACCATCTGGGCATATAATGGGAGGA
Organism: Carassius auratus; assembly: GCF_003368295.1. Classification (NCBI taxonomy): domain Eukaryota; kingdom Metazoa; phylum Chordata; class Actinopteri; order Cypriniformes; family Cyprinidae; genus Carassius; species Carassius auratus. The sequence goes on from NC_039287.1 coordinate 980,138, forward strand.
ATAGCCGTCTTGTTCCTGGTTATTTTCCTGAACACTGCTGACTTAACATGGTCATCCTTCAAGATCTGCTCACTTTGTCATCTCATTGATCAGTCAAACAGATCCACTAAATCACCTACAGTTTCCTATTTTAGCCTCTCTACTTTTTGCAGAAGAACAGCTCTGGTACTTATTAGTGGTAAAATATCCTAAATTCTCAATTAAAGAAGGCAAAAAGAGGAAAGGCCTTGGCTGAAACCTATTTTTTCTGTTAGTGAGAACTTGGTCAGACGATATAATGCAAATCTCTTTAGTACTTTACATGGATAAAATGCATTTCTTTTCAGTTAAATTTCTTCAGTTTCCCTGGTGTATATTTAATTAGTTTATTAAGAAGATGTTTAGGAGTGTTTTCTATTGATTTGTATTTTTTTTCTGATATGACATCGTCAATGCACACCCCAGGTTTGCAAGTGAGATAGGAAGTCCGACTAATTTCCACAAATTGATTTCAAGCACCCATCAGGTAATTTTAGACTATATATCTCTGTAGTTTTGACATGGTAGTCGTAACATAATCACATGGTCTTTGATGAAAGAAAGCCATTAAGCAAATCAAAAATATTAAATGTGCGTGTATCTTAAAAGTTTTTGCACATTTTAATAAAGTTCAAAATCAATATGTAAACAGAGCTTCATCATTGTATCATGACAACAGAGAGACGAGTAACAGGAGTTAGTTCAGACCTGTTATCTGAGACTAATGTCTTGGGTTTGCTCACTGAGGGACTAAGCCTAGAAAATGTCATGCTTTACTATTGTGCTAACTGCTGTGAAGTTTAGAAGCCCTGGTGACTAAGTATTGTTTGTTTGGCAGGCATGTACACATAATACCATTGAACCTGCTACTCACACCCAAAGTAGATAAGTACACTGGCTATGTGGGAAATGTTACACAGTCAAGACATTCAAAGCTGATTTCAGAAATCTCACAGGAAATATTATCGTCTTAACACATTTTCTGTGATGTTTAAAGGAACAGTTCACCCAAAAATTTAAACACACATAATTCCAAAGTAATGATCCTGTTTTTTTTTTCTCGTGGAACACAAAAGGATAAATTTTATAGAATGGACAGTACAGTCTTTTGTTGAATGTAGATACAGTGTCACTTCTTGGTGAATGCCTGTTTACAAGACAAAAGCATGGTGTGAAATTTTATGTGAAAAACGTTTTAATTTGAATGAACAAGCAGTTCACAAACATTCAAATGAACAAGCAGTTCACAAACACGTTGTCAGTGCTACAGATTTTATTACAAAGAAGTGCTCTAATCTCTTTTCCATCCTAATGTTTTAAGAAAAGTCGACTGCACTGCACTTTGTCTGGTAATAGAGGTATTTCTGTGAATTTGCACTTTTTATTCTTTATTTTATTTATTTATTTTGTCTGGAAAAAAGAGTTGCATACATTCGTCTGTATATTTCAATAAATAAATAAATAGAAAATGGCTGGCAAAAGTCAGAGCATATAGGTTTGGAACAACATAACAGGGAGTAATGATGCTTTTTTTCTGAGTGAACTATTCTTGACTTTCTAGCCTCCTTTACGAAAACCAATTCAGCAGTGATTACAGTAAGCTTCATATTTTACAGCGGATGTGAACTTCTTTTTGGAGAGCACAGTCGGTTTAGGAGAAGACTAATATTTAGATAACATTAACAGCCAGATTTATGTTACAGCTTGTTTAGGAAGTGATTAGAGACTGGAGAGTGGCTGAGATGCACAAGCTGCACATGTGGTCCACATGTGTCTTTGCAAATGAGAGCTTCTATTGTTATGTGCACTTTGCATACAAATGGGCAGATGAAAGTCAGCTGTGTGAACAAACACAAAATAGATATCCCAGAAGATACATGAGAGTGTTTAGAGGGAAAAGGCCAAGACAAGCAATATAATATGGGGTTTGGACACTGAAAGAGTATCTACTGGCATGGCTAGGAATGTCAGGAATGTCTGCCGTCTGCGTTCGTCCTTGTCTAAAACTGATTTTTACAATGTGAGCTAGACAATGGCTTTTGTTTGTCATCAGTGTTTTGTATCGCTGTAAGGTTGCTGGGAATCCCCTCCCTCCCACCTGTCTTCCCAGTATCTGCAGGTGAGTCAACTTCCAGCTGCTCTGGACCGAGGTCAGGGAGTGTGCTGGAAATATCAGTGAAAGGGAACATTACAAGTCAGGTGGAGTGGGGTGATGGTTATGAAACCTATGAAACCAGAAATGCTCTCATCTGGATACCATGCGTACTACTGACCACATGCCTCCAGTATTCCAAGGCTTTTTTGTTAATACTGCACATGTGACAGTTTTCACGGTTCTGTTAAAATGATAAAGAAAAATCAGGCTGATCTTAATAGTATACTATGGTATTTGTATTTAACGCCTACATTTTTGTACACTGAGGCATGTACAATAGATTTACACTATTGTTCAAAGGTTTAATGCCAGTAAAATTTCTGTGTTTTTTGAAAGAACTCTTGAAGCTGATTAAAATAACACAGGGAAAACTGTTTTGTTGTGGCAAAATTATTACAATATAAAATAACAGTTTTCTCTTGTAATATATTTTAAAATGTAATCTATTCTTGTGATCACAAAGCTGAATTTTCAGAAAACTACTGTATCACTCCAGTCTTCAGGGTCACATGATCCTTCATAAATCGTTCTAATAAGCTGATTTGGTGCTAAAAATAAATTATTTTAACACCAGAAATCATACAGAGCAGTGATAATGTAAAATTAGGTAAAAAGCGTTCATTGCACTGAACATATTTAGTTACCAAATTGATTAAATAGTCATCAAATTCCATGACTTCTGTTTTTTGTAAACCTTGCTTACAGTTTTGATGCTGTCAATATGTCAGTTATGCTTGTTTCAGAGTCTTCATATAAAAATAAATTTACAAATAAATAATAATCAGGTTAGAAATAATCAGGAAAATAACCAAGGACAGCATAAAAGTTAGAATTAACTGTATGAAAAGCAATATTCTTAACAAAATGTTTTAGCTTACCACCATCCTGGATTAAAACAAAGGGGAACCAGGGAGATCAAAAGGCTACTGTTCACCCATTGAAACCCATTGAACTTGGACTTGCATTGCTTTTAAATGTTAATTTCTCATCAAATACTTGAACCACTGACCCCTAACCGTGAGCATTTTATCTGTGCCTTTCAACTATTTCCTTTTTGAATTAGTGGAGTCCACCAGAATTAAGCAATAAGTCAGGCCTTGAAGGACCACCAGCTCTCACTTGGCTTTAAATCAGGCAGAGAAACTCACTGGTGCCCTGGTACATCACACAGGTCAATGTTTCTGCTCAGTGATTGGATAACTTGCCATGTCAGAAAGAACCATGTGAATACATTAGTCATCATCATCATCATCACATCACTGCCAGTGTGGACAAGTCTGCTTTGAGGTTTCAGTGGTTTTAATGAGCGAGTGTAGCCATGCCTTCAGGCTTCTTTGCTTTAATCTTTAAATGTTTTGGTGCTTCAGGAAGTATAGGAAGTCACATTGCATGCCTTTTTGCATAAACCTGCAATACTGCTACCAGCTGCCGGTATGTGGCTGAAGCTGTTGAGGTAACATTTTCCCAGTAAGCTGTTTATGTTTAGCTCTGTTGTGTTGATGTCTGACTCCTTGTGTTATATGCAAATTATGCCCGTTGCAGCAAGCAAAACAAAACATTACAGTATGAGAGTAGTTTACATGGATTTTTTTTCCCTGCCTAAAGCAGATTATATTCAATATGTACATTGCAATGTGATGTTCTTGTATATTGTTTGTTACTCCATGTGACCTTGTTAATTGCCCCTAGTAGATAAATAAATAAATATTACCTACTATTCTTAAAGTGTAAAAACATCTGAAGTCATTTAAGCATCTAAACAGAGTGCAGATGGAGGAGTGCAGGTGAGAGGCTCTTGCACATCACTGCAGGGGGGAGAATGTCTCGGGTATGAACCCGTGTGTTGTGCCGTTAGATGCTTTCATGGCCATTTTCAACCGGCTTAATGATTAATTTCACTACCACATGCCAGGAGTTCTCGACCTTGCAGGGCTCATCACAGAACACATGAAGAAAGCACGGTCAATGCATCTCTGATATACATTTTTTTTTATATTAAAGCATGTTTGACAGAACAGATGTAAAAAATGGTCATTTAGTGATTTATTGTCAGTATCTGCCATTGATCATTGCGTTAAGTAGATATAGGCGAACTAAATGTTTTGTGAAAAAGAAAAAAGAAAAAAGAAAAAAGGAGGAGAGATATTTTGACATTGATTTGTTGGGTTATGTTAAGGGTTGTATCCTAAGGCCTGAATTTGAGTCGGCATTAAAAGATCAAGATCTGTAGTCTGTTGCAGCTTGGAGTCAGTGAACCAGCCCTCATTATCATCAATAAGTATGCAAGACATGGTGTTGGCAGGTTCTCTTTCCACTTGAACAGATGATTGCACACTGTCTAATGGTCTTCTTGGCAAACATCTCTCTTGTTACTTCTCATATCTATGAGTATTTGCTGATGAATCATCTTATTTTTTTCTTAAGCAGGAAAAAACATTGCAATTATTCAAGTCATGTGTGTGTTGAATTGAAACATTTTCATACCATTGTTTAAGTGAATATTTCATTGATTAAGTGATATTTGTGTGTCGTTTAATTATTCATGCCTTTTTTATTTTTGCCCCAAAATGTTCTTGTTCCATGCATTGACAATTCATCAAGTAATACAATTTTATAAATGGAATACATTTTATAAGGTTTGTAGCATAACAATGCTAAATAGCATACACATACACACACACATAGAAAATCATAAAGTTTTGGGAAAAAAGTGATGACAGAAGTTTAAATTTTGGTCATAAATCCCTTTAATATGGAATATAAACTGTATAAAACTATTAGGTTTATGAGGTAGTGACCAGGTATAGCAGATTTCCGTTGAGTAACTTAAACCAGAGCAGTGGCAGAGGCACGTGGCCAGACAGAAAAGGTCAGATTGCATCTGTCTGCACTCACTGTTTTCTTAAAGTTTCAGTGAAACCTTCAAGATTTTGGTGGACACGTGTTTAGTCTCTGTCTTTGTTTTCTCGTTCACTTACTGCCTGGATTGTTAAAGACATATGATCATGATGGAGAAAGACTCTGTGGCTGGGGTTAAATAGATTGTGATTAGAGACCCTAAAAGACCCAGTGGGAGGCTGAAATAGCTTGCCTTCTACACAAAACATATGATGTAGCCTCTCAGCAGCACACCACAGTACAGCGCGGTTCAGATGGAAGGCTTTGCTAATGAGATATGTTAAACCTTGCATGTCTGCAGTGAAAGTGGCATGGAGAACCGCAGTTCATAACAGACATTAAGGCAGAAACAGATTTCCACCAAACATAATGTTTTATTCAGCTTTCTATAGTTTGGTGTGGCCTTAAACTACCCACATTGAGCAGAGTAATCAGTAGCACCATTTTGCTCTTGGGGTTCAGTCCTGAAAGTTTATCTGATGTGTGCCACCATATTCTTGAGACAGTTGCTAGAAAACAGTTTTCAAGTTCAAAAATGGGAGCTGCAGGACATAATAATAACAATCTTATCATCCAGCATGTGGTTTCCAGCTAACGTCTTATGAAGCATTCCTTTTTATTAGTAACAACAAGCATAATTGAGGTTGTTGGTATTGACTGGATGCTTTTTATACAAACATATTTACTGTAATACAGTTCTCTTACAGGGACAATTGTTGAACTTGGTGTTAATCACTTATTTACTGACCACAATGTGATAAAGGATCTCAACTTTCCATTACACTGACCAAAATCTGATCAATCAACCTGTAAGCATAGCTGTAAGTTATTAAGCTGAAAACACTAATAATTTGATGTGCCAAAGTAGGGGTTTTATGCTTACCAAGGTTTCATT